>NC_053158.1:142326674-142519174 GCF_016835505.1 Polypterus senegalus | reverse complement strand
CAAAAGACGGTCTGAGGTGTGAATCGCAGCTCGCTTTGCTCTTCGGTGTGTGTGTGTTTTTTTAGGTTACTAGGGGTGCATTCTTAAATTCAGTCTGTCTAAATCTTTATAAACGCCAAGTTGGAAAATCATGTTTGAGAAAATGACAACAACAATTAAAATCTTGATCATTTGCGTCCGTGCTATTTCGTGCTTAAGTGACCCAAAATATTTTTCTTAGTTTTCTTAGAACTTCATTAAAAGACAAACTTAGGAGGAGTGGAATGTGAGAAATCTCAACGGAGAATGTACTGACTTCTCCTTATTACTGACTGTTAGATGGTGCTAAAATGTTTTTTTTCGTCCTGCTGGCGCGCAAATGTGTTTGTGTTAAAGCCAGCTCAGACAAACCTGACGAATGCCGGAGCGCGCACACACACACACCGGTGGCACTTTGGCCGTTAGTGCTTCAACGTTAAACGAAGCCCCGTAAACTTGATCCTGAACAGCAGACTGACTTTAACAATAATAGTTGATTGTTTTATATTTATGTTTTTGTATATACTGTATTTTTAAATGTTCAAATGAACGTTTCAGAGTATATAATTTGTTGTGTCATCTGTTTACAGTGTTGGCTGATTTTGTGATTGAGACCCATGGGTTACATTGAACTGGAGTGGGACAAACGGCAAAGCCAAATTGCCCAATAATTTAAAAGAGAAGGTGCACGAGACTGTCATGCAGAGATTTCCGGATCTGACAGCGCACCACTGGTTCCGAGTCGGCTATTCCATCCCCCCAACGACTTAAAACGTGCACAAACTTCTCCCAGCTCATGCCTTGATTGATTATCTGGGAGTGAAGTGGAGTTTTAGAGTGGAAAGAATAGATCATTATTTGGAATACACGCATTTCACATGTGTTCCGTTTCTACAGTAATCCGTGTAAACACAACTTAACTGGGTCGGGAACACTTAATATAAAGCATTTAATGTGCTACATTAATTAATGACGGGTTTGAGAAAATCTAGTAAATTAAACATTCATTTTAAGATTTAGTTTAGTTTGCGACATTCTACTGACAAAATAAACTATTAGAATAAAGTGGAAATGTCGACTTTAATCTCGACATAATTGGCGACAATAAAGTGGAAATGTCGAGAATAAAGTCAACATGTCGACTTTAATCTCGACATTTAGATTTTTTTTTTTCTTCACTGTGTCCGTATTTTTTTTTCACCGTGGCCCTAATACGCTTCCGTAATGTACACTGGCTCTTACAGACTGACTGAAATCAAATGTATGTTTTTATTCTAAAATAGTTAAGTACATGCAATATTATTTGAAACGAACAGCGTCAGATCGGGTTTGAATACACGCTGATGCTGTTACAGAAGGAGTCATCTTATTCAGTGAAGCAGTTTCAACGCACAGTACATGCAATATTATTTGAAAACGAACAGCGTCAGATCGGGCATATTCAAACCCGATCTGACGCTATTCGTTTTCAAATAATATTGCATTAGTGCGATGATGTTTTTACATATATTGTCTCTTTCATTCATCTTGCGGTTTGTAATCAGTGACCGCGTGTTTTTTCCCCGATCTTGCCAGTTCGCACATGTTGCTGTATGGTGCTGTTTCTTTTGTACTCCAGGACATGCAGAGGACAGAATAGTACAGAGCAGTGAGTTCAGCTATATGCAATCAGACAGACAGACAGGCAGAGAAGGCACTAGATATATAAATAAACAGGGAAGGCACTGTATAATAGATATATAAAAAACAGCTAAGGGGATAGATATATAGATATAGGTAGGAAGGAAAGGCACTATATGATAGGCAGACAGGGAAGCTCCTATATAATAATGCAATATTGTTTGAAAACGAATATGTAAATGCATGATAATTGTAAAGGTTAGCTTTTTTTTTTTAAATTCAGTTCCATTCTCTCAGTCGCGTTCACGACCCCCCCCCAAATCTGACAATGCTGTTTTCACATAAAAACGCGCTATAACTCAAATGTGATTTATTTGGAGACACTATAGCTCGAATGTGATTTATTTGGAGACGCGCTATACTTGAATGTTATTTATATAGGGAAGAAAGTACAATGTCAGGTGCTCATTCAGTGTAATAGGAACCATAGCAGAAAGAGATGTGTACACTGCAACAAGTACACATGTCGTGAATGTAGGAAGGGTGTGTGGGAATTGTTAATATTTGAATGGGATGATTTTATATAGCACAGATCGGAAATCAGCAGTTCTTAGCATTGCACCACGCAAGCTGTCGTATCAACCGCCTACTGTAACTTGCTTTATTTTTTTTTCACTTATAGTCTAGAATAAAAATATTTTACTAACTAGTTTTATTAATTCATTATTTAATAATAAATAGCATAATCATCATGTGTTGTGTATTGAGTGATTTAACAAATCTGTTTTATTAATCGGTTTGTTGTTGTTTTTTTTACCACGTCATCTATTTATGAAACTATGTTGACAATATAAGAACTGCCTATACAGTATATTAAAGATACGGTATAGGGCTTCCTGGACACTGCAGTTAACTGAAGCAGTCAATGCTCCATCTGGCGGGATTATACAGCATTGCAACCATCTTTTAGACAGCCTGGGGCGTTCATGGGGCGGGGCATCGTTAACTGTGTCATCGCGGGGGATCACATTCCGTGCACGGATCATGCATGGTCCTGTCATGGACCTGTCATGCTCCAGGCGGCTGTTTGACGTGGCTCCCACTGTGTATATATATATATATATATATATATATATATATATATACAGTGGTGTGAAAACTATTTGCCCCTTCCTGATTTCTTATTCTTTTGCATGTTTGTCACACAAAATGTTTCTGATCATCAAACACATTTAACCATTAGTCAAATATAACACAAGTAAACACAAAATGCAGTTTTAAATGATGGTTTTATTATTTAGGGAGAAAAAATCCAAACCTACATGGCCCTGTGTGAAAAGTAATTACCCCTTGTTAAAAATAACCTAACTGTGGTGTATCACACCTGAGTTCAATTTCCGTAGCCACCCCCAGGCCTGATTACTGCCACACCTGTTTCAATCAAGAAATCACTTAAATAGGAGCTGCCTGACACAGAGAAGTAGACCAAAAGCACCTCAAAAGCTAGACATCATGCCAAGATCCAAAGAAATTCAGGAACAAATGAGAACAGAAGAAATTGAGAACTATCAGTCTGGTAAAGGTTATAAAGCCATTTCTAAAGCTTTGGGACTCCAGCGAACCACAGTGAGAGCCATTATCCACAAATGGCAAAAACATGGAACAGTGGTGAACCTTCCCAGGAGTGGCCGCCGACCAAAATGACCCCAAGAGCGCAGAGACGACTCATCCGAGAGGTCACAAAGACCCCAGGACAACGTCTAAAGAACTGCAGGCCTCACTTGCCTCAATTAAGGTCAGTGTTCACGACTCCACCATAAGAAAGAGACTGGGCAAAACGGCCTGCATGGCAGATTTCCAAGACGCAAACCACTGTTAAGCAAAAAGAACATTAGGGCTTGTCTCAATTTTGCTAAGAAACATCTCAATGATTGCCAAGACTTTTGTGTAAATACCTTGTGGACTGATGAGACAAAAGTTGAACTTTTTGGAAGGCAAATGTCCCGTTACATCTGGCATAAAAGGAACACAGCATTTCAGAAAAGAACATCATACCAACAGTAAAATATGGTTGTGGAAGTGTGATGGTCTGGGGTTGTTTTGCTGCTTCAGGACATGGAAGGCTTGCTGTGATAGATGGAACCATGAATTCTACTGTCTACCAAAAATCCTGAAGGAGAATGTCCGGCCATTTGTTCGTCAACTCAAGCTGAAGCGATCTTGGGTGCTGCAACAGGACAATGACCCAAAACACACCAGCAAATCCACCTCTGAATGGCTGAAGAAAAACAAAATGAAGACTTTGGAGTGGCCTAGTCAAAGTCCTGACCTGAATCCAATTGTGATGCTATGGCATGACCTTAAAAAGGCGGTTCATGCTAGAAAACCCTCAAATAAAGCTGAATTACAACAATTCTGCAAAGATGAGTGGGCCAAAATTCCTCCAGAGCTGTAAAAGACTCATTGCAAGTTATCGCAAACGCTTGATTGCAGTTATTGCAGCTAAGGGTGGCCCAACCAGTTATTAGGTTCAGGGGGCAATTACTTTTTCACACAGGGCCATGTAGGTTTGGATTTTTTCTCCTAAATAATAAAACCATCATTTAAAAACTGCATTTTGTGTTTACTTGTGTTATATTTGACTAATGGTTAAATGTGTTTGATGATCAGAAACATTTTGTGTGACAAACATGCAAAAGAATAAGAAATCAGGAAGGGGGCAAATAGTTTTTCACACCACTGTATATATATATATATATATATATATATATATATACAGTACAGGCCAAAAATTTGGACACACCTCCTCATTCAATGTGTTTTCTTTATTTTCATGACCATTTACATTGGTAGATTTTCACTGAAGGCATCAAAACTATGAATGAACACATGTGGAGTTATGTACTTAACAAAAAAAGGTGAAATAACTGAGAACATGTTTTATATTCTAGTTTTTTCAAAATAGCCACCCTTTGCTCTGATTACTGCTTTGCACACTCTTGGCATTCTCTCGATGAGCTTCAACAGGTAGTCACCTAAAATGGTTTTCACTTCACAGGTGTGCCTTATCAGGGTTATTTAGTGGAACTTCTTGCTTTATCAATGGGGTTGGGACCAGCAGTTGTGTTGTGCAGAAGTCAGGTTAGTTGGACGATCATTTATTTTTCAATAGGACAATGACCCCAAACACACCTCCAGGCTGTGTAAGGGCTATTTGACCAAGAAGGAGAGTGATGGAGTGCTGTAAATAATAAAGAAAACACATTGAATGAGGAGGTGTGTCCAAACTTTTGGCTTGTACTGCACATATATATACACTCACCTAAAAGATTATTAGGAACACCATACTAATACGCTGTTTGACCCCCTTTCGCCTTCAGAACTGCCTTAATTCTACGTGGCATTGATTCAACAAGGTACTGAAAGCATTCTTTAGAAATTTTGGCCCATATTGATAGGATAGCATCTTGCAGTTGATGGAGATTTGTGGGATGCACATCCTGGGCACGAAGCTCCCGTTCCACCACATCCCAAAGATGCTCTATTGGGTTGAGATCTGGTGACTGTGGGGGCCATTTTAGTACAGTGAACTCATTGTCATGTTCAAGAGACCAATTTGAAATGATTCGAGCTTTGTGATATGGTGCATTATCCTGCTGGAAGTAGCCATCAGAGGATGGGTACATGGTGGTCATGAAGGGATAGACATGGTCAGAAACAATGCTCAGGTGGCCCGTGGCATTTAAACGATGCCCAATTGGCACTAAAGGGCCTAAAGTGTGCCAAGAAAACATCCCCCACACCATTACACCACCACCACCACCAGCCTGCACAGTGGTAACAAGGCATGATGGATCCATGTTCTCATTCTGTTTATGCCAAATTCTGACTCTACCATTTGAATGTCTCAACAGAAATCGAGACTCATCAGACCAGGCAACATTTTTCCAGTCTTCAACTGTCCAATTTTGGTGAGCTCGTGCAAATTGTAGCCTCTTTTTTCCTATTTGTAGTGGAGATGAGTGGTACCTGGTGGGGTCTTCTGCTGTTGTAGCCCATCCGCCTCAAGGTTGTGCGTGTTGTGGCTTCACAAATGCTTTGCTACATACCTCAGTTGTAAGGAGTGGTTATTTCAGTCAAAGTTGCTCTTCTATCAGCTTGAATCAGTCGGCCCATTGTCCTCTGACCTCTAGCATCAACAAGGCATTTTCGCCCACAGGACTGCCGCTTACTGGATGTTTTTCCCTTTTCACACCATTCTTTGTAAACCCTAGAAATGGTTGTACGTGAAAATCCCAGTAACTGAGCAGATTGTGAAATACTCAGACCGGCCCATCTGGCACCAACAACCATGCCACGCTCAAAATTGCTTAAATCACCTTTCTTTCCCATTCTGACATTCAGTTTGGAGTTCAGGAGATTGTCTTGACCAGGACCACACCCTAAATGCATTGAAGCAATTGCCATGTGATTGGTTGATTAGATAATTGCATTAATGAGAAATTGAACAGGTGTTCCTAATAATCCTTTAGGTGAGTGTATATATATATATATATATATATATATATATATATATATATATATATATATATATATATATATATACACATACACTCTTTGGGGTGCGTTCTATTTAAATTTTAAATAGAAGGAATTTTTATTTAGTCGACAGAAATATCTTTTGTAGGAATGTAAGTTAAATGTAGGCATCATTGCATAAATTTTTCTTCACTATAGAAATGTAAAGAGTAAATTCACCTTACATTCCAACCAAAGATATTTCTGTCGACTACATAGAACTAGATATATTTTTTCGAATGTGATCGCGCAATTCAGATCGAGTTGACACGCACTACATCGAGCCCGCGTGCTATTGTGGTTTCACCTGCATGCCTCAATAAGTCACCCTCCCCTCGTTCTTACTTTTTTACCGTTCATCTAATGATTACACTGAGTATGGCTTTACCAAAACAATCATTGATGGCGAATAAAGTATCCATTATTCATAAAGCTTCAATTGGTGATCTGTCTTTCTGCGTTAACCGCATATTTTTTCATACGTCTCAAACCAAGGGGATGCGAGGGTAAAATAAATCAGGAAGCGCTGATATATATGTATGTGTGTGTATATATATGTATGTATATATATATTGAAATAGTTTTATGTGAAATAATGCAAAGAGTACTTGACACGTGTTTCGCCTAATTTTGGGGTCATCAGGCGTACATACTCAGTGCACCCCCTTTCGGGAATCGAACCTCGGACGTCGGCGCTAGAGGCTAAGCCTCTTCCATTAGCCGCGTGTGGTTTCTCTATTTGAGAGTATGTAGATCGGGGTATATATATATATATATGTATATCTATACTAATAAAAGGCAAACCCCTCACTGACTCATCACTAATTCTCCAACTTCCCGTGTGGGTGGAAGGCTGAAATTTGGCAGGCTCATTCCTTACAGCTTCCTTACAAAAGTTGGGCAGGTTTCATTTCGAAATTCTATGTGTAATGGTCATAATTGTAAGCTATTTTTCTCCATATACTGTAATGGAGTTGAGCTCGAAAGCCGTGGGGGGCGTAGTTTCGTGTGACATCATCACGCCTCCCACGTAATCACGTGAACTGACTGTCAACGCAGTACGTAGAAAACCAGGAAGAGCTCCAAAAAGTGCTGAAGAAAACATGCATTATATAATTGAGAAGGCAGCGGAACAATAAGAAGCGGCGAAAGTGACATATACAACCATATTCATGAGTGCTGCTACTTCGGAAACAAAGCACGGTGTAAACCTAAAGTTTAAATTAAGTTCATAGACAGGCTGCCGCTGGTGTTTGTCATGCCCACGGGTAATGCGGGATACAAGTTTAATGAGAGGACGCAGGATATAAACGAGAGTTTTGATCACTTTGTAACTAAGTTAAAATTGCAGGTGAAGGGCTGTGCTTATGCAAATTCCGAAAGACTGTGTTTGTGGGGGATTGACAGTTAAGGCGAGTGGGGGAGTCACATCATCATCTCCCCTCCCATTCACCTTATTTCGCTCTGAGCTGAGCTTAGCAGCTAACGCAGTCTGACAGAAGCGACTTTGTGACGCTGCCACCAAATACTCACAGAAAAATCCACAAGTTAATACACACGCTGTCTCTACAATTTCTCCACACTGAATCCTCCAGGCACTACTTACAAAAGATTACATTGACAATCGTGTTATGTTATTTTTAAAATGTTTCCTTTTCTTAGCACAAGCACAGCTGAGAAGCTTCGATGCATGTGCTCCATAACGCGTTAAAAAATAATGCATTTAATCACAAGCAAAGGGGAACTTCTGTCAATGCATGATTTCCTGGTACACCGATTACATTGATCAACGCTTCCCGATTCATTTTACCCTCGCACCCCCTTGGTTTAAGAAGAAGTATTAAAAAATATGAGGTTAACACAGAAAAACAGATCACCAATTGAAGCTTTATGAATAATCGATTCGCCATCAATAATTGTTTTGGTAAAGCCATACTCAGTGTAATCCTCCTTCCATTCCAGTTTTGTCTCACCAGGGGTGATGGATGGATTCGTGTTTATCGTCGAAGGAATTGAGCACGTCTGGGACCTGTTGGATCGCAGGGTGAGGGCTAGGGCCATTCCCCCCAGAAATGGCCAGGAACTTGCAGGTGCCTTGGTGGAAGAGTGGGGTAACATCTCACAGCAAGAACTGACAAATCTGGTCCAGTCCATGAGGAGGAGATGCACTGCAGTACTTCAAGCAGCTGGTGACCACACCAGATACTGACTGGTACTTTTGATTTTGAGCCTCCCTTCATTCAGTGACACATTGTGAAACATTTTTAGTTTATGTCTTATGGTGTTGACTCTTTTAGTGTTCATACAAATATTTACACATTAAGTTTACTGAAAGTAAAAACAGTTGAAAGTCAGAGGACATTTCTTTTTTTGCTGAGTCCAGAGGACCGTGGTTGAGCCGATTCTGGCCGGGTTGGGTCCAGCTTCAGTAAATGTAGGATTGGCCTGCCTTGGGCATTTCCTGCGTGGGGAGTCCCTGATACGAGGCACGACTTGACGGGCATTTCCAGGCAGGTGGATGGAGTCACGGTGAGTAGATCGGGGGGATTCCTGTTAGTTGAGTTTGACTGGTGTGCTAGAAGTAATACGAATATAGAAAGAAAGAATAAAAGCATATGCAAAATAAAGAATAAGACAACATACTGTATCAGACCCATAGGAGGGTTCTAGGGACTCACGGAAAGTGACTTTGGGACCCTACGGAAAACGGCACAGTGTGAATGTTAGCTAGTCATCTCTGTGAAGTGGATTAGAAAGGGGCGAGTGGCACGCTCCTATAATAATTTGAGGAATGGGAGTGAAAGGGCATATTTAGAAAATGTGTGTCTAAATAAACGGGAGGTTGAGTTTTTCATCTGCTGTCTGGTCATACTCTTGTTTCAACGGGTTGCTAGGATGACGGAGACAATACCCTGGCAGATTGACGCATACAAACCATCTGATGAAGGGATCGGGGTTAAAACCTCCATATCCCGGACTCCACGGGGTGTATTGATGTAGGATTCTGCTGATGCGAATAAATGGACACGAAGTCACCTGAAGCTGTAATCCGGGGATAGAAGCAGACGGCGGGTGGAGGTCCTGCCACTTACTATGAGAAAAAACAATCAGCAAGCCAGTCAAACAGTCCCCCAAGAGTCCTAAAAAACTAATGTAAGGAGGATTATTTTCGGGGGATCGCCAGGCTCCTAGTGCGCTGTCGGCATTGAAAAGAAGACAGGATTAGATATTAAAAAAAGCATGTAGAAAGTAGAGTAAGGACAGTGCAGGTAGATGGTGTAGTGGAAGGAACCGGAGATATGAATGAGATACAGGACATTAGAAAAATACTGTGCAGAAATACACAGGGTTGTTGTAATGGCGGTCCTTATCGGATGGATATGTATGACAAATGGGAATTGGTTATTAAAGACTGTACATTGGAAGCGGCACAGAAACGGAATGAGCTTTAAGTTGCTGAACTTAAAAATGGAAAGGAAAAGGAAGAGCTGCTTATAGCTTTACAGAAAGTGCAGGCTGATACGGGACCGCAGTCTGAAGGAAGGAGGAAAAGGAGTGATAAAAAAGACCCTTTATGTCCCATGTTCTCTTCCCCAACACTTTACCCACAACCCCTACCACGGCCACAATCAATCATTGCCCCAATGTCTCCTGCGGTAACCGATGCACCAGCTATTGATGATTTCTTTGATGAACAATATCAGTGCGGCCCCTCCTGACTTACAGATCCAGGTAATGAGACTGACGGCCACTTGTTAGGGGCTATGGGAGGCTCTTCTAACTCACACAAAAAGCCCCCCATTTCACAACATACTAGAAGCAAGACCCTCAGAAATAAGTCCCTTGAAAACCTTACCCCGTTTAAGTCCCCAAAACCTTTAGTACCCAAGTTTTCATGCCCTTTAATTGAGGTCCCTAACCCCCGACACGATCCCACACAACCCCCAGGAAATGCTAACCCCACTACTGTAATGATACATCGTAACTGAGATATTCAAGAGCTGAAAGACGTAGTGTCCGAATTGCCTGATCTTAAGGTAATCGGTGGGTTGAAGTTTGTGGAACAGGTGCGGCAACTAGACAACAAATACAAACCCTGTGCGGCCGAGTGGACCCAGGTGCTACGCAGAAAGATGGGCACTACTTGGGCTACTGTCAATCATGGGCAGCATAATGGAGAACAGTGGCAGTGGAATGAGGCATTGCCTCGTGGACAAAATAATGAGGGTCCTTTCCTTGCCCAATGGGAACCCGTGAAAACTGCAATAACTGCAAAATATAAAAGGGCACCGACTGGTACCTTATTTCAGCTGCCAAACAAAAGAAAGATGAGACGGTAGATGAATGGGCACACCGCATTCAGGACTTGTTGACAAACCATTCTGGCTTAGACAGCCCAGACGACCGTGCCAAGGCAGCAGTTCCTCCTTTTGTGTCAGGACTCAGAAGTGATATTCAAAATAAAGTACGCACGTCCTGTATTTGGATGGGAAAGTGCCACTTTTGATGAAGTTTAAAGACACGCGAAGCATGCTGAATGACAGACTAAACAAAAAGAGTCAGACACTCAGACACTCAGACCAAGTTAATGAATTATTATGCAGGTGGAGCTGCCTCAGGCAGGGGTCGAGGACGTGAAGGATGTGGGAGAGGTCATGGATTTTTACTCCCTAATCCGAATTCTTCGTCTGCTCAGCCGCCTCTCCCCACAGATCAAGCACCTACATCTTGCCTGTTACGATGGGACACTTCTGCCGCAATTGCCCACATCAGCTTCCTCCCCCGCCTTCCTTACCTGAACCTGAGGATATTCCTTTCACAGGGACCCCAGCCACTCTCTTCAGTTGCCTTTGCTCACTTGCCATGCGGACACAGATCCTTTATTGACTTTGCTGGTGAATGGCACTGAAACTGCTTTTCTAGTCTGCCTCGAACGATACAGTGACTGTACTTACTGCTTCTGGACAACCTCATGTTTTGCTGGTGTCTAAACCTCTTCGGGTTCAGCTTCATTTCAGTGGTTCCACTTTGATGCACCGGTTTTGTTAAATCAGCTCTGCCCTGTTAATCTGTTAGGAAGTGATCTGATGACTAAGCTCTCCCTCTCTATTTCTTTAACCCAACGAGGGTTTTACTATTCTATTCCTAAATTCCTGTGCCAAACCTCCCCCACACTAAGCCCTCTTTTGCAGCTTGGACCCTGAACATCTCCTCACACACCATTCTCCTTAAAGCCCTACACTCTTTTCCTTCATGTCTTTTTTCCCCACTTACAAGTCCCCAACACCCTCCACTGCACTGCCCAGTACTTCCCTCTGAAGTGGACACACCTTGGTTAGAATCTTTTCTCTTTCAGGTACTAGCCCAGAGACCCTTCATATCCCTTGCATTTTTTCTCATCCACAAAGCTGCTGCTCAGTGCACTCACATATTCACAAAGCGTTTTCTATTTAGGAGGTTCAGTTCCCCATGTTTTCTTTAGCCAATTCTAGCACCGTTCACTGAGTTGAAATTGGGGAATGGGTGGAACAATGTTTCGATAGGACGGACTGGCTGAACGTTGCTTCGGGTATTTTGATACCTCAGATCATTTGATAACTAAAGTTATGCTTCAAAATGATTTTTTTAGTACATCATGCATTGTGCCGTCCTTCCCTTTCTGCTTTTTCATTATAAACCATCTCTCCCTCTTGGCTTTCCTCACTTCCCATGCACTGTGGTCCCAGGGGAAAAATGATTATGGAAGGATAGCACACTGTGAGCCACTGGTGATTTACCCAAAATCGTCCTTCCCCCGCATCGCCCAGTATCCTCTGTCTCCAGCAGCAGAGGCTGGCATCTCCGCGTACATTCCGATCTCGTGAAACGTGGAGCAATCATTCAAATTAAATACTCTCCAGTCAACTCCCCCGTTTTACCTGTTTAAAAGGCTGACGGTTCATGGCGTTTTTGTTCAAGATCTTCGACACGTTAATTCTGCAGTTTTTCCTAGGACACCTATTGTTACTAATCCTTCCACTATTCTTTCTACGATACCCCGTGCCCCTTATTTCTCTGTTATTGACCTTGCTAACGCTTATTTTTGTATTCCTTTGCACCCGACTCTCAATTCTGGTTTGCCTTTACTTTCCAAAACCGCCGTTGGACATGGATCGTTATGCCTCAGGGATATACTGAAGCCCTTGTGTATTGGATAAGCTCTTGCTCAAAATTTAAAAGGCTAGATAAAGACAGTGTATTGATACAGTATGTAGATGATATAATGTGTAGTACTACAGAAGAAGATTGTGCACATGATACTCAGAAATTGTTATTATTTTAGCAGAAAATGGCCATAAAGTTTCTAAAACAAAACTGCAGTTAATTCAAACAACTGTGAAATATTCAGGTCATGACATTTCTTGTGAAACAAGCTCTCTCTCTCTCTAGCGATCGTATAAACACCATTCAAAATCTTCCTAGACCTGTTACAAAGCAACAGGTTGTGTCTGTATTAGGCATTATAGGATACTGCCGGCAATGGATTTTAAACTTCACTGAAAGAGCACAGCTTTTGCAAACTTTAGCGATCACCCCTGATCTCCCCCTTTCTGGTCAGGTGGCATGGAATGATCAAGCTGAAGGCTCTATGTGACATAAAAAAAAAAAAAAAAAAACGTGCCCTACTGTTTGTGCATGCGTTGGGACTGTTGACTATCTTGTCCATTCACTCTGTTCGTGGACGAAAAGGGGGGATATATGAATGCAGTTCTTACACAACTCTATGGAGAAAAAAAAAAAAGGCTTAGCCTATTTTTGAAAAAATTGGATCCAGTGGCTGCGGGACTTCCAACCTGTCTCAGAGCTGTAGCAGCCACAACAGAGGCCATGCTAGCCAGTACAGATATAGTGCTCATGAGCCCCCTAGTGGTAAAAGTGCCTCACGCCGTACACTCCATTTTAGTACAGGCTAAAACCTCACATCTCACTACTGCTAGGGCAATACACTATCAAAATGTACTCTGTACGTTGTCAAGCGTTACCATAGAAAGGTGCTCCACCTTAAAACCAGCTACTCTTCTACCAACTGTCATGATGAAATAACTAAGGTTATAAAACCTAGACCAGACCTACAGGAAACAACCAAATTTCTTCAAGTTTAAGCGCAGGCAGCTGAGTTGATAGCTCTCACCTGAGCTTGTCAGTTGTCAGAGGGAAAAATTGTAACTATCTATACTGATTCTAGATATGCTTTTGGAGTCTGCCATGATCATGGGGCATTATGGAAACTCAGAGGATTCAAGACCAGTACTGGCAAGCCCATTCAGCATCAAAAACTAAAAGAATCCCTCTTAGAGGCCATAACGAAACCATCAAAGCTAGCGATCGTTAAATGTCAAGCTCACACAGGAAAACAGGATCCTGTCAGCAAAGGAAACGAATTAGCTGATCATTTTGCTAAACGGGCTGCGTATAATAACACACCAATCTCTTTATTCCAACAGAGAAATGACCAGGACACTGATAATCAAATTATTTCTTTACAGAGTGCAGCCACGGACACAGAGAAGAGAAAATGGTCCAAAGAAGGGTCCTCTCTGATGGAGTCTGGACCCATAAGCAAACTAACAAACCTTTCCTCCCAAAGGCTTCTTTCCCAGGTATGGAAAAATCGCCCATGGCCTAGACCATGCTGGAAAAGACACCATGGTTCAAGATGTTGAAAAACATTGGGAAGCTGTAGGTTTCTCTACATATGCAGAGCAGTTCTGCAGGTGCATTATGTCAAAAGTTTAATGTAGGAAAGGGCACCCAGGTAAGTCCCGTCGTTACACCTAACTTAATGGGTCCATTCGAACACCTTCAAATGGACTTCATTGAATTAACACCATCAAAGGGGTACCGATACTGTTTAGTAACTGTTGATGTGTTCTCCCGATGGGTGGAAGCTTTCCTTCCAAACATGCAGATGCCAAAACTGTGGCAAAAGCTTTGATAAAGGAAATCATTCCAAGATGGGGCATACCGCAGAAATTACAAACTGATAATGGCACACTTTGTAAATTCCGTTATAAATGAATTAACCACCTGGCTCCAGATAAATGTGCATCATTATTGCAAATACCACCCCCAGAGTGGAGGTATTGTGGAACGATGCAATGGTACCTTGAAATCTAAATTGGCTAAAATCTGTGAGCAAACAAATTTAACTTGGCCTGATGCTCTGCCTCTGGCCTTGATGGATTAAGGGGAAGAACACATCGGCAGTTAGGGCTGTTGCCATTCGAAATTCTGACTGGACGGCCCATGCCAGTCGGCATGGTCATAGGTAATGTTACACTGCATACTGTGGACAATGATCTTCTTTCCAGTCTTACAGGTCTCCGAGCTTCTCTGAAGGAAGTCCACCAGCAGGTGAATCAGGCCTGGAGAACTAGTCCTCCATCAAAGGACTCCCCAATTCTGTTAGGAACCTGGATTCTGGTTAGAGATACTCGAAGGAAACATTGGCATCACCCTCTGTGGAGAGGCTGGTCCAAGTTCTGCTGTCGACACCACACGCTGTTAAAATTGAGGGACTGCCTGCTTGGATTCACATCTCACATTGCAAAAGATGGCACCCTTGATTGTGGTATCCTTGTTTGCTGCCATATCCTGAAGATGTACAAACTGGGTTAACTGGATAATTTACTTTTGCCTGGTGTTTATTATGGACATGTGAACGAGTGTACCCTGTGATAGGATGGCATCCAGTTCAAGGGTTCCAGTGCCCACAACTTTGATAGGTGCCAGATGACCATGACCCTGAACTGAAGTGGGTTAGAAAATGGATGGACTGATAAATGTATGAAAGACGCTATATAAAGCATGGCTTGAAAGAAAGCTGGCTTTTTGTTCTTCCTACAGATTATTTTCTAGAACATAATAGTAAAAATTGTATGCACTTTCAGCTATAAGAACAGCAATATTTGGACATTTTAGGGTGATTTATTTTCACGTCACTGGGGACTTCTTGTGCTTTGTTCCTGTTTGCAGGTTTCTGGTGGGTAATTTAGCTTAGCTTTAGCCACTGTTGTGAGTCCTGAGTCAGAACACACCTCCACTCAACCTGGTTAAATGGCTTAAGTCAGTTTTCATCTCTCTTACAGTTGCTTTATCATTCTCCTGCTTGTAGCTTGCTGTATTGTTCCCTTGATAAGATACACTGTATCCAAGTATTTTACTGCCTCTATGGCAAAGGCTTACTTTTTACACAAAGAAAAAATGCTTCAGATCTATGGCGTTATTTCAGTGCCACTATTCTGAGCGCACGTAAAAAAATATTGCAAGTGCAAGTGTTGCATTTTGAGGAGAAATTTATTTTGAGCGTACAAAAGCTGAATTTGAGTGAACAAAATTCATTGCTGCGTGCAAAAAATGTATTTCAGTGTTTGCACTTATCCATATACACACACACAATAGCACCCCCTCTCGCTCAGTTTTTCATTTGCGCTTGCGCAATGTGTTGCTAGCGCTCACAACATTCTCTGCTGCAGCGCTCAACTCTCTGTACACGTTATAAGTGTGCCACAAAACCAACCAATCACAGACTTGGTTTCAAAAATTCTGATTGGCTCTTACGGTCTCCAATCAGCTCGCTAGCTGCTGCATTCCGGACACCGGAAACACTGTCCACTCAGCCTCGCTTCTTGCAGATAGAGGGAGTTTTGATTTACTCTGCAGCCAAAGAAGAGATGGCAGAATCAAATAATGGCTCCAATAATACTACACCACAGTATCAGGTGAGTTTAATTGAGTTTAGCTGGATTTAGCTACATTTCAGGACTGTTTCCGAATGCAGCAGCTAGCGAGCTGATTGGAGACCGTAAGAGCCAATCAGAATTTTGAAACCAAGTCTGTGATTGGTTGGTTTTGTGGCACACTTATAACGTGTACAGAGAGTTGAGCGCTTGCAGCAGAGAATGTTGTGAGCTAGCAACACATGAGCAAGCGCAAATGAAAAAACTGAGCGTGAGGGGTGCTATGTGTGTGTGTATATGGATAAGTGCAAACACTGAAATACATTTTTGCACGCAGCAATGAATTTTGTTCACTAAATTCAGCTTTTGCACGCCAAAATAAATTTCTCCTCAAAATGCAACACTTGCACTTGCAATATTTTTTTACGTGCGCTCAGAATAGTGGCACTAAAATAACGCCATACAGATCAGCACAGCCACCCCACACTCCTCCACCCACTCCACTCCATCCCCCTCTCCTACCCTTTCCTACTCAACTCTCCCCTGATCAAATATTTTTTGTTTGCTAAAAAAGGGGGGAATGTGGAAACTGAATGTTCTCTTCGTTCCCTTGTACTAATTCATGTCTGAGAGGTAAGCTTTACTAAACCTTGTAAAAGCATGCTTTGTTTTAGCAAACAGAAAAATATTTGTGCAAAGGACTCAAGGTCTGAGCATTCCACACATGAGTCTGCCTTATTACGTTTTCCCTTAGCTTATATCTGAATGCCATAACAAAAGGAGCCAAGAAATCAAGTTTTACAAGGGACATTAAAGGGGCTCAAGTATTGTGTATAATAAATGTGTTGACTGTCACATTTCATAATGATATTAAATCACGCATTCTAGGGGTATAAAACTTGACCCCACCCAACAGACGGGGTTCAGAAGAGCCCTGACGCTGTCATGTACATTTGATTGTCTGCTTTTCTGAAACTCTTCTCACCGTGACTCTGAAAAATAAAGCTGCTTTATAACCGCACCTGCTGTCAGGTCTGAGTTTTCGTCCACAGGCGTCATATGTCTTTTTGCCCAGAACACCACATTCCCAGCTGCCAATTGCCCTCACATATAAAGGAAACAAATGTTTTCTCCAAAGTTACCATACATTAGGAAAACATAATACTAAAACTGCCACGATTGTGGTCAGGTTCCCCAAAAAAAGCAAT
The DNA here is from genome assembly GCF_016835505.1 of Polypterus senegalus. Taxonomy (NCBI): domain Eukaryota; kingdom Metazoa; phylum Chordata; class Cladistia; order Polypteriformes; family Polypteridae; genus Polypterus; species Polypterus senegalus. Next base: position 142,502,031 of record NC_053158.1, on the reverse strand, counting down.
AAAGAGAGTAGGGGGCTACATTCATGAGACAGGACATTAAATGTTCTTTGATAAAGTACAGATGACAGCAAAATCAATTGTGCAGTGTCAAGTAGAATCTAAACCAAAAAATGGGATTAAACACTGAGTGCTTTAAGGAATACAAATATAAAATGACATTAAAAAATCTAACAGTCTAACATACTTATTCTTTTAATTCATTTTTCAGAAATATATGAATTTAACACTCTGCACCTTGCTGTAAGCTGGTTTCCTAAGAAAGCTGCTGTGTAAAAATAAATAGAAAATATAATTTACTTTTCAAAATGCTGTCAAAATGTCCTAGGCATAAGTGTTATAATAAGATGACGTTACAGATACATGAACTGAAGCATTTAACTCCTTTAAGGAAAAGTGTCTGGTTTGGAAAAAGTTTTAAATTCCAAACAAAATGCTGGATTTTTCCCAAAAAGTTTAAAAATAAACCACATCTTAAACCGTTACTGCAAGTTCTGGAAGAGAGCACACAAAAGATACCTCCATATTTCTTACTTATTAATTTGCACTACTACGGTTTATGTTTTATATTGACTTGATTTTGAAAGTGTTCTACAGCAATTTTCAGATTCAATTTACAAAGTTAAATATAGCTATGACAAAAAAAAAATACAAAAGGCCAAGGCTTCCTCTTACCTGGAGATGGTAAAAGCATAACTTCTGATAGAAATTCGCTTTTAAGCAAAATGATTATAATGTTTAAGTAAATGTAAAATTTTTGAAAGGTTATAAGTTAATTCTTACTCTCTCCATTTCAATAAATTGCCAAAATTTTGTATTTAGAATTTTATAGAGCTGTTCAAGACAACAGAATGAGGTTTATAAGTTTTGATATTTAGACCTTGTCACACACGTGCAAGTAGGAGGCAGCTAAAGGGCTTGAGTAACTGTAATCCTACACCAGACCAGGGGGTGGTGAGGTCTGCTGGCTGTCTCTCTCAGTTCCTTGCAGACCATTCTCAGGAAATCCCACCAGTTTACGGCACCTCTGAAGATGTCACGTCCAGTTCCAGTGCCTGTGATGACGTCACTTCCGGCCCTGGCGCCTGTGATGATGTCACTTCCAGTCCCAGGGGGTTTGTGATGACGTCACTTCTGGAGCCAACCAAACAATGAAGTCACTTCCTCCACCGGGTTTTAAAGCCGCCATCTTACCTCCTCATATTCAGTTCTGTTTTAGACTCAGTATTGCGAACAGCTCTTAAAACTTTAAACTTTTCAAGACAAGGCATATTATACGGGTGGCTGCCCCAAACCTTTACAATGTCTGTTGGTCGTTTTTCTGACAACTTCCATTTGGGGATGGGGGGTCTATCCACAGAAATGCCCAGTGACTTATAATGCTCTACAAACTCTGATATTTTCAGTGTCCTTTATAATGACTTGTGACATTATTTTCTCATAAAGAAAAAAAAAATAATGTAATAATTTATATATTTACATACATATTTAATGTTGTTGAGGGCATATAAAAATATTAAAATTACTTAATAGTAGAAGTCATTTCCAATTTCTTCAGTGCTGTAATTTAATGCATTGCAACATAATTTCCATGAAATTCAATTTGATGATATTCATACAAATAAAAGACAACCAGGATCAACAATTCTCAACTGTCAATAACCAACAGTTTTAACACAAGTACACTTGGCCACATTCATTAAATGGTTGCAGAAAAATTCTTAAGATGAAGTTTTTGCATCCCACAGATTGTTGGTAAGCATTGGAATCTGGTAGCCTGGTCTTTAATAAACTAAGCAATTTAACTGCGGGATAGAAAGTCAATACATCATGAGGGCGGCACTGGATTTAATTCATTAATGTATTATTAAAATAATGTATATTTATTAAGGGCATCAATTTAAATATAATTTATATTTTTAACATGTTTAGTAAATATGTTTTTTTATATACTGCCAACTTAAATGTTTTTCTACTATACTTTCCATTTTAAAACCATAGGCTGCTTTAAAGGCTGGTCGTGAACAATTTACCAAAATGTACTGCAACACATATCCACTGAATATTTCATTTATAAACGCTATCAAAATATACACCATTCTCAGCTTACACTCTACCCTATTCGCACTCTTATTCCCCTAGTTAGCCCTTTAGTCTTTGGTAAATAAGCAAATATACTTAGCAAAAAGTGGAATTTTTGCATTACCCCAACAGAAATAACTCAATAATAAATACATACTTCCTTCTGTATGGGTTTGAGGATCTTTGTATAGGTGTTCAATCCTTCCAGTATTAAATGAGCTAGATCTTCGTACAATGCCATGCACCTGGGAGAACACAAAAAAAAAGTTAGACTAAAATACCCAAAATAAAGATTATGTATTCTTATAGAGAATTGTCTCATTTGTCTGTTGTCAGCTGCCTTGAAAAATTGAGTACTCAAAAATCCACATTCATAGGTGTTCAAACACATTTAGAAAATATTCACCATTCCGTACTGCTCAGCCCAGGGCTTTTAGAGCATATATATTTTCTGGTATGAACCTCCTTTTCATTGAAAATGTTCAGATTACTCACTGCTGCTGGAATTGGCCAATATGACCAATAAACAAGTCATAAAGAATGGTCAGTTTTTAGTTGTACATTAGACATAATCTAATTAGTCAGTTTCAAATTACAAAAATTTGTATATAATAAATAAATTAGACCATTGTAATTTTGTAATTACATCTAGTATGGTTATGGGTAGTGTAGGAAAAATGAGTAAATGAGTCTAACTGAAGAATGGTAGGTTAGGCAGAGCACTACAATATTCTTCAATGTTTTTTGTTAGGTCAGTGAGATTCCTCATATTTCTCATGCAAATCAGTGTAAATGTCATAATATTTAAATTTATTACATTTGTCAAAGATCACTGTCAGTATACACTTATTGATTACACTAAATGTGAAAGTGTGTCACAGTAGAAGCTGTATATGAATTTGTAAAGATGACATAAAACTTGCTTTTTCAGCCATTTTGCAAATCTACTTTAGTCTTGAAAAAGTTATTAAGTAGCTCCGAGAATAAAGTGTAAAGCAGCACTAGGAATAGCATTGCATGCAATGGAGCTGGAGGTTTGTGAAGTGATCAACAGTATTCCAAAACAGTTGTTAAAGTATTTCAGAACCCACATAATTCATTTCACCTTTCTATGCTATCCACATAAAATCCACATAGGCATTCTTGAACACAATTTGAACATTTCTGGAATGAAGTTTGTGTGTGTGGGTGGGTGTCTGTAACACACATACTGTAACTCATCAACAAATCATAATCAAATCTTTAACTCTTTTTTACAGTTTTACAGTCATAGTCAATTGATATTATTGACAGTGTTAAGCATTAAATGTTTACATTACCCAAAAGAAAAAACAAATGGTCAGCAAAGTGGTAGTCCTGCTGCCTCACAGGAAGGAAACTAGAATTCACATAATGGGTGCACCCTACATGCAGTTTGCATGTTCTCCCCTTGTCCGCCTGTGTTTATTCTGGGTGGTCCAGTTTGCTCCCACAGTCTAGAAACATGCAGGTTAGCTGAATGGCTGATGCCAAGTTAGCCCTGGAGTGTTGACTCTGCAACAGATTATTCCTGCATTGCATCTGATGCTTGAGGGAATTGGCTACAGCTACACCATGACCCTGCTCTGGATAAGATGGAAGGATGTATGGTGTGATCTATGGCCAGCTTGTTATTACAGCCAATACCCCCAGGCCGCAAGATGGAGCTCTCCCTGCAGCATGGAGGTGGCCCGGATACCAGCAGGGAATCATGGACTTTGGAGTTTTCCCCTACAAACCTGCTGGATACCCCAGGGGCCAACAGAGGACGCTGCAGGGAGGCACATGTGCCCTATAACCCTGAAGTGCGTCATAGGCAGAGTGACAGCAGAAGTGACGTACTTCCGGGATGAACAAAAAGGACTTTTTATCTGACCCAGAAGTGATAAGGATCACATGAACTGGGGATTGGAACACTTCCAGGTCAGGGACTTTAAAAGGACTGTGACAGCTCCCAGACGGCGAGCTGAGCTGGGTGGAAGGGTGGCAACGCGTCTGGGAGTTGGAGGATTGATTTATTGTAATTGTGGTTAATTTAATGAGTATTGTGGATAGGAGGGTGCTTTGTTCACTGTTGTGTAATAATAAAGTCAATTATTAGATATTTATTTGGTGTCTGACGTTTGATCGGAGAGTTCAAGGGAGCGATAGCACCCCTTATCTGTCACAATGGATAATAACTAATCTAAAATGGTTTGAAAATACTTTCAAAATCAGTTTTGAGAATTTCATTTTAAATTCAGCTTCTGTTTGTATAGTGCTCTTCACTAAGCACAGGCACATAGCGCAAAATAACATATAGAGAGAAATCTCACTATATTTTAAGATAGGGTATTTTTATTTTTTTATATTGAATTAATCTTTTTTCTGTTCCTACCTTATCTTTACCAAGGCTGAAAGAATATGATGGAAGTCGGATAGCAGAATGCCCATGATAAGAACTTTAGTAGCCAAGGATATACACATGTAGATATTGATGTGGAAACTGACACTTTTAGCAAAGATTTTACTTATTTGTTAAATTCAGTAGCATTTTACGAGATTGTCAAAGGTCCAACTCATAATCATAACCTCATATTAGACTTAATTATAACTTACGAAGTTGAAATTGAAAATTTAAATATTACTCCATTAAATGAAGCTATTTCTGATCACTACTTAATTACATTTGATTTAGTCCTGCCCTTGCCAACGCACTCACAGATTAAAACAAAGACAATGCAACATCTAGATTGTAATTCTGCTTCAAAATTTATAGATACATTGAGTAAATCAAGTGTAATTGTGGAAAACCATTTAGAGCAGTTAACATCAAATGTAAACATGGAAAACAATTTAGATCAGCTAATATCACATTAGAATGTGACTTTGAGAGATGCACTGGACGCAGTGGCTCCCCTTAAAACAAAAGTGATCGAAGCACATAGAAACTCTCCCTGGTCTAATGAAAACACTTGAGCACTTATTGAAAGCTGGACAGAGAGCGTTATAAAATATAAAAAAGCTCTCTTTAAGGCTCGCTCAGAATACTATTCTACAATAATAGATAGCAATAATAAAAATTCTCAGGTACTGTTTAGAACAGTGGCTAAATTAACAAATGGGAATTCAGATCTACAGTGCAAAATACCAACAGATATTAGCAGTACAGACTTTATGAAATTCTGTAATGAGAAACTTAAAAAAATAAGATCACAGTTCTCAGTATCACAGTACAAGCCACATACTGGCTTAGCAGACCCTGTTTCACATTGCATTTAACACTTTAGTAATTTTAATCCTGTAACTGAGCACTAAGTCTTAACTTTAATTTCTAAAATGAAATTCACTACTTGTCCCCAACAAAACTAGCAAAAAGTACAATGGATGTACTATTCTATTCTTAACATTATCAACAGTTCATTATTGCATGGCACAGTACCTGATGCCAGTGGCGTAGCGTGGGTGTCAGCCGCCTGGGGCGGAGAAAAATTTTGCCGCCCCCTTATTTAGGTATTTCAATTTAAAAGACTAAAATATACAGTAATTCTTTGCTGCCCGGGGCAGGCCGTCCCTTCCCGCCCCACTACGCTACGCCACTGCCTGATGCACTAAAAATGTCAAACATTAAACCATTACTTAAAAAGTCAGACCTAGACCCACACATACTTAATAATTATAGACCTATTTCAAATTTACCCTTTTCTCTCTAAAATACTAGAAAAAATAATCGTCAATCAGCTTTAGTCACACCTTACGCATTACAATTTATTTGAGAAATTCCAGTCTGGTTTCCGCACTGGTCATAGTACAGAAACAGCACTAATATGTGTTGTAAACAACATTCTGATATCCTCTGATGAAGGAAACTGTAATTATGTTGTGAGACTTAAGCACATCAGTTGACACCATTGACCATTCTATTCTACCGCACAGGCTAGAAAATGATATTGGGCTTACAGGCACTGTGCTCTCTTGGTTTAGTTCTTATTTATCAAATCAATTCCAATAAGTACAGAAATGTGCTGACAGTACTCCATCATTATACACAGAACTGAGATATGGTGTCCCGCAGGGCTTAGTACTGGGACCTTTACTGTTTTCACTTTACATGCTTCCACTGGGATCTATCATTAGGAAACATAATGTTCATTCTCACTTGTATGCAGATGACACCCAGTTATACCTTTCATTTAGATCAAATTAAGTTTCTCCAATGTAGTCTTTAATTAGTTGTGTTAGTGAATTAAAGGACATCAATATTTTGTCTTTAATTAACTCAGTTGGAATCACCATTAATTTTACTGAATCAGACCACTATCTAGGAGTTATCTTTGATTCTAGCATGTCATTTAAAGTGCACATTACAAAGCTGTCCAAATTATGTTTCTTCCATCTTACAATTGTTGGGAAATTAAGGTGCTTTCTAAATAAACAGGATTCTGAGAAATTAATTCATGCATTTATTTCTAGTAGGATTGACTACTACAATGCGGTGTTCACTGGATGTTCAAATTGTTCTTTATACAGCTAGCTAATTCAAAATGCTGCTGCGATAATTATTACAAGAAAATACGAACACATAACTCCAGTTCTTAAATACTTACACTGGCTCCTGGTTAACTTTACGGCAGATTTCAAAATCCTCCTTTTAACATATAAAGCCTTAAATGGCCATGGTCTGGCTTACTTGTCTGAACTTATCATGACTTACAAACCAGAGTGCACATAAGATCTCAAGATGCCAGTCTGCTTACGATTCCAAGAATTAATGAAATAACATTGGGAGGTTGAGCTTTTAGTTACAGGGCTCCTAAACTGTGGAATGGTCTGCCTTCTACTATAAGAGATGCCCCTTCGGTCTCAGCTTTCAAATCCCAGCTGAAGACTCACTACTTCAGTTTACGCGTAGCATATCCTGATAAAGCTGCTGATTAACTGTACAGACTGATTCTCTGTTGTTAGTCATTAGCACTAAAACATAAGTAACATGATAGTTATAATTTGCTACTAACCCTCACCTATTCTAACACTAGACGTTAGTGAGCACTGTGAGGATTACCGGTCTAACCTCTCTCTCTCTCTCTCATTTCTCCTAGGGCACGAAGCAGAAAATGGCCGACAGTGGGGTAACTCGCGTTGAAATCGTAGTTGAGGAACTCCAGGCACTTGATGAACAGATTCAGAAACTCCTGTCCCGACGGAGATACCTGAGAAATCTGAAGGCCCGGCTATTGGATAAACCGTCCTTGCCATCTGGAACCGGCGAAACATCAACCCCACGTTGTGCCGACCTCACCCGCGTCTAGGAGCGACGCGCTGCTGACCTCGGTGGATTTCAGCTATGCAGGCGGGGGTTCAAAGCCAGAGCACCTCCATCGGCACAGGCGAGCATTCTATCTCAGAACCGGTTTGACCCCTCCGTCCCCATTTCACCTTCAGCCCCTGGTGATGTAATAGTGGTAGGTGATTCTATCGTTAGAAACCTTAATGTCGCATGCCCTAATGCAAAATCGTTTGTTTCTTGTTTTCCCGGTGCTCGTGTCCGAGATGTAATGAGCGTCGCCAGCAGTCTACGAGAAACACAAGGAGAGGGCAGTTGGATCAATCGTCTTGCATGCCGGCGTAAACGATATAAGGCACCGACAATCAGAAATCCTGAAGGCTGACTTGCAGCTTTGATTAAAGACACGAAGGAGAGGACCCCATCGGCAAAGATCTTCGTTTCGGGTCCACTACCTCTCGTCAGACGATCCAACGAGTACTACAGTCGTCTGCTAGGATTGAACAACTGGCTACAGGGTTTCTGCAAGAAGAAGGATGTCGGTTTCATCAACAATTGGAATCTCTTTTGGAAAGGCGCGTCTCTTCAAGCGTGATGGCCTGCATCCGAACAGTTTCGCGCCGGGTCCTCTCCGAAAACATATCGAAGGTAATTCGTTTTCTTGACTATCTATCTCTGCTCTTAACCCCTTCCGAAATAATACTGTTGTGCCAGGACATGATGAATGTTTAATAGAGTCTTCCGTTAAAGTGCACACCATTAATACTGTAATAAGCAATCTCAATGCACGTAGAAAACCTAGGAAATACGGCATAAACTCCAATAATCTAATTAAAATCACTATTTTAGAGGAACAATGTATTAAAACTATAAAACAGATCACAGATTAAACAAAAATACACACAGAGCGGCTAATAATAATAATTTAGTTCCTATTCCAAATACAATAACGCACATAGTACTCATCTCTGCACCTCGAAACATTAAATATGGCACTATTAAATGTTAGAGCTTTAACTAACAAAACGTTTTTATCAACGATCTTATTAGTGATAAAAATAGATCTTATTGCACTAAATGAAACATGGCTTGTTCAGACAGGCGCAGTTTTAATCGAATCTGCCTCCGGATTACAGTTTTACTCGCAACCGCCAGGGAAAAGGGGGCGGATTGGCTAACATTTACTCGAGCGATTAAAATGTAAAGATGTCAGTTTTGGTAAGTTCAAGTCCTTTGAGTATCTCGCCGTTGTTATTCATGGAGATTCTCAAGTTCTAGTACTATCCGTGTATAGACCTCCTAAATATAACGCGTCTTTTTTTGAGGAATTCTCTGACTTAATGTCAATTTTAATTACTAACTATGACACACTCCTAATAGTTGGCGACTTTAATTTTCATATAGATAATCAGTGTGATCTAAAAGTAAAAGAATTTATGAACCTCCTGGATTCTTTTGATTTGAGACAACTCATAAATCAGCCTACACATAAAGCAGGTCATACATTAGACTTAGTGATTACTAAAGGACTGAAAGTTGATATAAAACAGATCATTGATATTGGTCTATCAGACCATTTTCTTCTACTTTTAATATAGAAATAATGATAAAAACACTCATGAGAAGCATATTGTTAAAAACGCTTCTTTGATTCGCAGCAGCTTTAAAACTTACAAACATTTTAAGCAATCAGTCCGTTTATAGTGCCAGCTATAATAGCGAGGACAATGTAAATAGTAAGGTGGAAAGATTTAATTCTAAAGTGAGAGCTGCTGTTGACATAGTTGCACCTGAAAAGACAGTGAAAAAATCTTCTAGCATTGTTATACCATGGAAGACCCAAAGAGTGTCTGATTTAAAGAGAACATGCCGTAGAGCTGAGCGTCAATGGAGGAAGACTAAACTTACTATCCACCACGAAATATTAAAAGTCAAAATAACAGAATACAATAACACTGTCCGTCTTGAGAGACGCTGCTATTTCTCCAAGATTATAAATAACAATGCTAGTAATCCCAGAGTCTTATTTTCTACAATTGATCGCCTACTAAACCCAGGTAGCTCAAAGGAATGCCTCCTAAGTGCTTCCAGTGAAACCTGTGAGGCTGTCGCTGTATTTTTCAATCAAAAAATTAATGATATTAGAAATAACATAGTATATCTCCCCAACACTAAGGATCCCCCTAAACCCCAGCATCCTGTTATAAACAAATTAAACTCTTTCACTAGGATAGATTTACCTGATTTAAAGAAAATAATCTCTCAATTAAAACCCTCCACCTGCGTCCTTGACCCGATACCAACAAGGTTTTTCAAAGAAGTATCAGGCGTGCTAATTGATAATGTTCTGACATAGTAAATTCGTCACTAGATACTGGGGTCTTCCCAGACTGTCTTAAGACTGCTGTAGTTAAACCCCTACTTAAGAAACATAATCTTGACCCTCAGCTCTTGAAAATTTTAGACCCATCTCTAACCTGCCTTCTTAAGTAAAGTTCTGAGAAGGCAGTCATTATGCAGTTAAATGACCACCTAAATAAACATGCTATTCTTGATAAATTTCAGTCAGGTTTTAGAACAAATCACAGCACAGAAACTGCACTCGTTAAAGTAGTAAATGACTTGCGGGTAAATGCAGACAGAGGCCATTTATCTGTTCTCATCCTCTTAGATCTGAGTGCTGCATTTGACACCATTGATCACAACATTCTTAGAAATCGCCTTAGTCAATGGGTGGGCCTCTCTGGCAGTGTCTTAAATTGGTTTGAATCCTACCTGACAGGGAGAAAATTTTTGTTAGTTGTGGGAATTACAACTCAAGACACATGATATCCAATATGGTGTTCCACAAGGCTCTATCCTGGGTCCGCTGTTATTCTCAATCTACATGCTTCCGTTAGGTCAGATTATCTCAGGGCACAACGTGAGCTACCACAGCTATGCTGATGACACACAGCTGTACTTATCAATAGCACCTGATGACCCGATTCTATTGATTCACTAACACAATGTCTGACTAGTATCTCAGAATGGATGAATAGTAATTTTCTCAAGTTAAATAAAGAGAAAACTGAAATTTTAGTGATCAGCAATAATGGATACAATGAGGCTATTAGAAATAAACTGGATACATTAGGATTAAAAGTCAAGACGGAGGTAAAAAGCTTAGGGGTGATTGTTGACTGTAATCTGAATTTTAAATCACATATTAATCAGATCATTAGGACAGCATTTTTCACTTAAGAAACATAAGTAAAGTTAGACCTCTTATATCACTGAAAGATGCTGAGAAATTAGTTCACGCGTTTGTTTTCAGTCGACTAGATTACTGTAATGCACTCCTCTCAGGACTACCCAAAAAAGACATAAATCGTTTGCAACTAGTGCAGAATGCAGCTGCTAGAATCCTAACTAACACATTTCTCCAGTTTTAATGTCACTACACTGGTTACCTGTGTCATTCAGGATTGACTTTAAAATTCTGCTTATGGTTTATAAAGCCTTAAATAATCTCACCCCATCTTATATATCGGAATGTCTGACACCTTATATTCCAAATCGTAACCTCAGATCCTCAAATGAGTGTCTCCTTAGAATTCCAAGAACAAAACTTAAAAGAAGTGGTGAGGCGGCCTTCTGCTGTTATGCACCTAAAATCTGGAATAGCCTGCCAATAGGAATTCGCCAGGCTGATACAGTAGAGCACTTTAAAACACTGCTGAAAACACATTACTTTAACATGGCCTTTTATAACTTCATTTTAATCTTAATTTAACTTAATCCTGATACTCTGTATGTTCAATTCATCATAATAACTATTCATGGTGGCTCTAAAATCGTACTGACCCCTACTCTCTTTTCTGTTTCTTTTTCCGGTTTCTTTGTGGTGGTGGCCTGCGCCACCTCCACCTACTCAAAGCTTCATGATGCTCCAACAATGATGGACGGATTAAAAGGAAGAAGTCTACGTGACCATCATCATCATCAAGCCCTTCCGTGAGAACCCTAAATCCAAAGAGGACTGTTTCATTTATGTTAGGTAGAATGCCCAGAGGGGACTGGGCGGTCTCATGGTCTGGAATCCCTACAGATTTTATTTTTTCTCCAGCCGTCTGGAGTTTTTGTTTTTCTGTCCCCTGGCCATTGAACCTTACTCTTATTCGATGTTAATGTTGATTTATTTTGTTTTATAATTGTGTCTTTCATTTTTCTATTCTTTAATATGTAAAGCACTTTGAGCTACTGTTTGTATGAAAATGTGCTGTATAAATAAATGTTGTTGTTGTTATTATTCTGTTTGTCTTCTCTGTACTGAAATGTGGCACTTGGTGCCACGGCCCACCTAACAAGTTGTTTTGCCTGCCTAAGGTAAAGTTATCCATGATGGAGGATCGCAGGAATTGTCGGGTAGAGGGGTGCTTTCATTGTATTGGCTGGCCCAGCACTGTCTCAGCTGTGGAATGGCCAATTGGGGGAGGCAGCTTGATGGCAGAGGTCTCCAGGACTCTAAACAAATCCAAATCATATTATGTGATATCATATACTATTAAATTCTGCTCTGTACTTGTAATATTTTTTATACTGTATTGAGGATTACTTGTGTTCTGTTCTGTGTATTGTATTGTATTGTATTGACCCCCTTCTTTTTGACACCCACTTTATGCCCAACCTACCTGGAAAGGGATCTCTCTTTGAACTGCCTTTCCCAAGGTTTCTTCCATTTTTTCCCTACAAGGGTTTTTTATGGGAATGTTTCCTTGTCTTCTTAGAGAGTCAAGGCTGGGGAGCTATCAAGAGGCAGGGTCTGTTAAAGCCATTGCGGCACTTCTTGTGTGATTTTGGGCTATAAAAAAATAAATTGTATTGTATTGTAAGGACAAGATGGAATATGATCACGGGACACATTTAAACATAGACCAACATTAGGCCAAATTAGACCTGGAGTTTTATCTGAAAAAATGTTTTGTAGGGAGTGAAGGTTAACTGGAGTTTACAGAGGAAACTCACAAGGAAAATATTAAATTCCATCTAGAAGCAGAACCATGGCTCTGTTATTCTGAAGCAGCTGTTTTCCACCATGTTTCCATACTACCCCATTTCAAAAATGACTTAAGCAAAGTAAAAACCAGAAGCAGTATCCAATCAAGTCTGCCAGGCTCTTCATTATATAAAAGAAAGCTTACAAGTATATACTGGGATTTAATAGGTAAATGTGTATTCTACATTAAATTTAATAGAGTGAGGGAAAGTTGGAAATTCATCTTTTACCTTTATCTTATATAGCTGAAATTTCCTGTCTTGAGTACATTTCATTTAGAAATGGATGGGGTGTATCATCTGACACTCCAGAACATTTGTGTGTATCTGGTAAGGTCTGCTATTCTAACCAGAGAAACATTTTCAGCAAGAGATTTCATAAAATGAGGGGGTGGCATTTATTATCATTTCAATATCAATACTCAAATTGTGAGCTTGTGGTAAGTACTTTGAAAAGTTAACTCTTTTTTTTATTTTCAATATTTTGTAAACTCATGAATAGCTCTAGGGTAAGAATCTAATAAACTTAGGCCAAACAAAGAAAAAAAGATTTATGCTGCTTTTGTTTAAGGTAGATATGATTTCTGTCTTTACCAGATTGACTAATATTACCATACCTAACAACAAAGGGCAGGGGGATGTAAAGAAAAAATAGCTAAAATGAAATCTAATGCACTTTGAGTTTTGTTTTTTTCTCAAACTGATTTAAAACAAACATCATCTTCATAAATTATTTTTAAACTTTACGACTGGTGATACAGTACACTTTAGGAAGATAAGGCAAAAAATCTTTCCCACAAACACAAGCATCAGTGCTTTAAAGTGTTCTGGATGGATGTTCCAGCCTATCCTGTGATATCCTTTGTCAGTAGCTTATTGTTCTTAACATGCTTTTGAAGACTGTCATCAGGGAACTGGGTTTCCACAAACAAATTCACAGCCACAAATGATGAACCTTAAAAGCAAATTTCAATGTTTGCAAAGAACTGCTGGAAAACAAGTAAACCAGACTGGCATGGGAGTGTGACAGAATGATGTTAAGTGCAAGTGTGCGAGAAAATGGCTCAAATATACTGTAAAAAGGTATTTAAGACCATACTTTCAATCCTTGCATTATAATAATATTCACTACTATTGACATATACAGTTGGTGAGTAAACTAATAGAAAACACGAAGTGCATATAAATGAATAAAGACACATTCAATTGAAGAAGGTGAAGATACTTGTTCATTTAAAAAATAAATGTCTTAGAATTCAGACATTTAATGTTTCAGATATTTAATTTTGCTACTATACCATATACATGTAAGGTATATGGTTGGCTGGGGTGTTACAGTAAATTGTGCCGATACCTCACACCACCACAGTACTGAGTTTTAATTGAGACACATACACTGTTTTTGTGAAGTCTATTTGTTCTCCCTTTACTCCAGCTTATTCTCCACACCTTAGAGATATGCAGGATAGATAGGTTATGGATTTTGTAATTATTCCTGTTTGACTAAGTGAGGATTTATGAATGAGCACACCCAGCTCATAGTGGATGCCCTCCTCAAGATTGCTTCCTGCCTTGTGTCTGATGTTGCAGGAATACACACTAGCTCTTTGTGACCCTGTATCAGAACAGAGATTTGATATGAACATTGCAAGAATGTTCAATAGTCATTTCTATCAATCTACAAAATAATATGCTGAAAAATAAATTATTAAATAAGCAGACTTATGTTTTATTTTTCATTTGACTTTGTGCTTTGAGTCTCATAAATCTTACAATTTTCTATTTGCAGTGCAAGTTTTAAAGTCTAATATTAGAGTGTAAAATCTTGCATTTACACAGTCATTTTACTAGTGCATTTTATTTATTGAACTGCAGCTATTAAGTGTGGCATAGCAGAACATTAGAGTCAAAGTAATTCATGAAGCAGAAAAAATGTGAAGACTATACAGTACCATTTCGTATGTGCTGCTTTTTTATGAAAGAATAAAAAGGTTTATGCTTTATGACTTTAAATATGTTTGGGGTGATTTCTGAGAATGATACTAATATTTTATGGAGAGCTGGATGCTTTCATGTTTTATCGTAAAATACGACAGGAAAAGTTTTTGGCTGAGAGATTAGAACACCATCTAGGCTGCAGCTGTGTGATTTCTCTAAATATACTTGTGTAGGTGTTCTAGAAAAAACATAAAAAATATTCAAATTAAAGATATCATTTTACAAGTAGAATCAATATTCCTTTAATAAAATGTACTCATTAGTAATTTACACCATAAAGTATATATATACTACTCAAAAAAATTTTACTGAAATTTAATCAGAAAACACATCAGATTTCAATGGGAAAAAATCAAGCTGGATATCTATACTGATATGGACTGTGTAATGTGTTAGGAAAAAAAGCATGCCACATTGATGAAAATGAAAAATATCTACCTACTAAGGGCTGAATTCAAACTAACCCAGGAAAAAAAAAGTGAAAAAATGATGTGGCAAGCTAGTCCATTTTGCTGAAATTTCATTGCAGCAACTCAAAATCATGCTCAGTAAGTTTCTATGGCCCCCAAGTGCTTGTATGCATGCCTGACAAAGGTTGGTGTCCTGGGGGATCTCCTCCAAAGATCTGGACCAGGGCATCACTGAGATCCTGGACAGTCTGAGGTACAACTTGGTTGCGTCAGATGGACCAGAACATAATGTCCCAAAGGTCAGGCGAGCATGGGGGCCAGTCAATGGTATCAATTATTCATCCTCCAGGAACTGCCTACATACTCTCACTACATGATGCCAGGCATAGTCATGCACCAGGAGGAACCCAGGACCCATTGCACCAGCATAGGGTCTGACAATGGGTATAAGGATTTCATTCCAATATCTAATGGCAGCCAAGGTGCCGTTGTCTAGCCTGTAGAGGTCCGTATGGCTTCTCCAGACCCTTTCACATCTGTCACATGTGCTCAGTTTGAACCTGCTGTCACCTGTGAAAAGCAAAGGGTGCCAGTGGTGGACCTGCCAATTCTGGTATTCTATGGCAAATGCCAATCGAGCTCCACAGTGCCGGGCAGTGAACACAGGGCCCACCAGAGTACGTCGGGCCCTTAGGCCACCCTCATGAAGTCCGTTTTTGATTGTTTGGTCAGAGATATTCATACCAGTGTCCTGATGGAGGTAATTTTGTAGGGCTCTGGCAGTGCTGACCCAGTTCCTCCTTGCGCAAAGTAGCAGATACCGGTCCTGCTGATGGGTTAACGACCTTCTAAGGCCTTGTCCAGCTCTCCTAGAGTAACTGCCTGTCTCCTGGAATCTCCTCCATGCCCTTGAGACTGTGCTGAGAGACACAGAAAAGGTTTCTGGCAATGGCACATATCAATGTGTCATCCTGGAGAAGTTGGACTACCTGTGCAACCTCTGTGGGGTCCAGATATCACCTCATGCTACCAGTAGTGACACTGACCATAGCCAAATGCAAAACTAGTGAAAAACAGTCAGAAAAGATGAGGAGGGAAAAATTTCAGTTGCTTCCACCTTTCACCTCAATTTTTTTGAGCAGTTTATATTAAACCAGTCTGGGCATTTTTCCTATTTCAAATTTTGCCTGATAAATATGTATATAGCTGGAAATAAAGCAGGCCCAGTTAAAGACAATATACTAAATACTGATTTCTGCTTACATATTGAAACCTGGCTTAATAACTCGGACATTATTCTCCCACTCAAGTATGCATTGAATGTTTTATTCTCTACCACAAATTATTTTGAAAATCTGTAATATTATACCCTTATGTGACCTACAAAATGCTCCAGTTTTGTCACTTCTGCCCAGATGACTTTCTCCCAGAAGCACTGTGGCTTATCAATATAGATTTTAGGAAAATTCCAGTCTAGCTTTTTGTTTTTCTTTCATCCACTGAGCCCAATGTCACTCAAAATGTGATGAATAGTGCAATCAGACTCTGATGGACATTGACTTTGGAATTCAGCTTGTATCTCCTTGAAAGCTGTTCTTGGATTTTTGTCTACCATTCTCACTATCCTACTGCTCATACTGGGGTCAATTTCCCTCTTGCTGCTGCATCCAAGGAGACTGTTTACAGCCCCATGGACCTTAAACATCTTATTAATATTTGTTACTCTTGTCAAAGGAACATCAAAATGTTTGGAGATTGTCTCATAGCCTTTACCTTTAACAGGCTTTTCTATAATTTTCTTACTGATATCCTCAGACAACTCTTCCTTTTGCTATCTCTGGTCGATGTTCAGTGTGGAACACATGATAATGCCAAATGGTAGAGTGACTACTTTCCTCATTTAAATAGACTGAAATGACTAATTATTTGATTTTAGACATGTGTGATATTATATAACAAAAAAAGCTACTTTGAAAAATGACTCTAATCCAGTTACAGTATTTATGATCTTTTATAGGGGTACCAGGCTATTTTAGAATATCTCTGTAGAAAAGCAATACTTTAACTTTTTTCACACTTGCTTTGCTTTATTCGATGATATATCAAAGGCATGAAGATATATGGGACAACTGCTTCATTTAATCATTATTCACTTTTCAGGAGGCATACAGCACTTTTTCATTGAGCTGTATGGGCACTTACAAATTTGTCCACATCTGTTGTCAGATGATGTTTCCAGAGATGGACTTATGAATATATTGTTTGTGTCTATTATCCCATCTTTGTTGTCAAGTTACATATAGTAAATAAATTTACATATTCTGGAAAAGCACTTCAGAGCCATCCTCAAACAAAAATAATATGAATGTGATAACAGGTGAAACAGGAGGTGTATCATAACAAAACATAATGAGAAATGTAAAGGTTTATGTTACTTGTGACAAACAAAAGTTCTGCAAACAAAAAACGTACAGCCACTCTGGATTTTTCTACACATGTGTCTATTGAATGGCTGTCTATTAAGTGGCTGTTTATGTGCATTCCTTTTTGATATCTTTACTCAAGTCTCCTCCTGGTCTCACACTCTCTCTCTCTCTCTCTCTGTCTATAGCCAGTTAAGTGCACACCTCTAAGAATACTCCCAATTCCACACTCCCTGCAGGATTATCTAAAAGGAGACTTTAAGGTCTAACTAAGAATCACTTCTGGTTTAAGCTCCCCAACCATTTCAATATTTAGGAGTACCCCTATGACACTCCTAGGGCTACTTGTTTATCTATTAATTAATTGCTGCAAATAGTTTAAACAATGGATTAATAACAAAAACTTTTTTTCAAACACAGAAAAAAACTGAAACTCTGCAGAAAGAAAAAAGATACTTAACTGTGAATGAATATTCGCTTTAAAAAAATGACCAAGCTTTAGTATAATATTTACATTGATTAATTATTGTAAATACATACTACTTCAGCTATTACATGTATGATTTTCCAACAATAAAATGACAATATGATAATATTGTCTTACAAAAAAGACTAGAGAATTTAATTTTTTTTTCAAGCATAACTGAATACTGAAGTCATTTATTTAAAAGCTGTTCAAATCATTACGGTGTTAGTAAATTCAAAGTGAGGCCACAGGACTTATTTCTCAAATCATGAATGTCCTGCAATCAAAGATCTAGTTTGGTTCCCAGTTAAGTTTACTGCAATTCTCAACCAACTTCTTCTGACATACACTATAAAGCTTTAAAAGGCACTGGCACCATTTATTAGCAAATCTTCTTTATGTGTACACTTTTATGGGCATTGATGATCTTAGTAAGGTAGAGTTCCTACTAAAGAGTCAGAAGGTAGATAAAAATGCTGTATAAGGTAGATCTTTTAACCAAAGGCACCTTAAACATCAAAGTGATCTGCCTAGTATCATAAGGAATGCCCAGTTGGTATCAACCTTTAAATTCAGGTTGAAGGCTCACTACTTAAGTCTAGTGTACCCTTGTTAAGAGATGCAGATAAAGTTTTTCATAATGGAGTTTCATTTTTCTTAAATAAAACAGTGTCAACTTAATACACCTGTTCATGGAGTAAGACAGCACAATGAATATGAACTTTAGACCAGTGGTTTTCAAATTTAGTCCTGGGGTCCCTAATAGCTGCAGGTTTATGATGCAATGATTTTCATAATCATTGACTCTTTACACCTATAATTGATCCACCCATTTTTTTCTTTCTCTTATTTTACATTCAGAAATTTACAGCTTTCTGTAAATTCACATTTATAAGAAATATTTTTGGAGTTTCTTTCTATGTGCTTTTTCTGTGGAGTGTGTTCTTTTATTTGTATTTAATTATTGACAATTAATGATGAGCACAATAGACACCAGTAACCAGTACATACAACACTAAATGCCAAAGGACAGCTATTTCACTGTTACCCACTTGGATATGTATTAGTAAATAACAAAGTAAATAGACAGAACATTTTAAAAACGAAAAAGCAAAAATAATGAATATTTACCTATTAAACACACACATTCTTGTTTCATTTTACAATTAGCATATCTAATTTTTAATTTTTACATTGATAAAAAAATAACTTAAAATTACCAGTTTATTTAATTAAGGCAGGAGTACAAATAATAGAATAATTTTTGTTAGGGTCCACTTTATTTTACTAAAAGAGCATGCACTGTACAGTATATGATTTTTGCTAATTAAAATTGTCATCTGAAATAACAAATGCACTTTAATGTAAGTATAATCATATTAAATATGTAAAGTAAAGATTTCAGTCAAGGTACCTAGTAACTTCTTTTTGAAAGCACTTTCTGTTAAAATAAATTAACTGCATGTTTTGCAACTTTTTGCACATAATGATTTATTTGATTTACATAATTTGTTATCTTGACTCTTTCACAACATACTTAAAACTATAACTAAAGTACCATTATAAAACAAGAAACTACCAATGAACCTATGAAATAAGTTTAAAATCTTGCATGCTCCTGCCTTAGATGATCAGTTAGCACTAGGGTAAAGATGAGTACACAGGTTAATGGGTCAAACATGGTTAAGCTGATACAGACTTTCCCTTAGGAAACCTTGCAGAAAGAAGATAATTGCAGGGGTCTACTTAGCAGTGAATAGTGGCATACTGTTCATTGCCCTTTTTCCTTTATACACAGTAACATCCTGCCCCTTGTTTTTAAATTAATGATTGCTAGAAGACCATTTTCCTGTGAACTTTAATTAAGATATAAAAGGAATACATACATAAAAAGGAGGGAAAAGGCTGCATTTCAGTTATTGCTAAAAGGTAAACAAATGTCATTCACTACTGTATTAAGGAACAAGTGAGTGTTAGGCACAACTATTTAGTCCCAGGGAGTAGACGGTTTTCCTCCACACCTGCCTTAAATTAAAAACGTGCTAAATATATTACTAAGGAATTTTGAACTATGATGACACATATTCTTGCTACTTGTCCATTCAATCTCAGCCCAAATGTTTATTGGACTAAGATTTAAAGAAAAAGTTTTCAGGCCATTAGAGTAAACTAGAATCATATTTGTGGAACCAACTTTAGATGATGCCTGTAACACAGCACATTTGTAGAGGGAAGAATGCAGCCATAAAAGGACACACATGGTAAACAACAATGCTTTGTTGTGCTGTGGCACTAAAATAACATTCAGTCAGTGTTAGGAAGCTTCATGAGCATCCAGCGAACATTCCTCACACAATCACACTATGACACCTCACACAATCACACTATGACAAGAAGTCCATACTGTTGACATAAGGCAAAAATGATCCGTGTACCCGTGTATCCGTGTGCTGTTTATATCCAATTCTGAACTTACCATCTCCATTTCAAAATAGAAATTGAATTTAATCAGACTAGGAAACACTTTTTCAATGTTATTATTATTATTAGTCGTTAACCCTACAGCCTCATCACTTAGTTCCAAACTGACATTAGTTTTGTAGTGTTTATACAGAGTTATCTTTCTGCACATTGCTGTTGCAAAGTACAACTTGGGTATTTGAGGCATTTCTGTTTGTTTGAATGAGATTGTTGTCTCCTTATGTCTCTCAATATCAAGACGCTTTAGCCTACAGAACTGCCAAAAAATCAACCCTTTTTGTTTAATGCATCATATTCAGAGAACTCTACAGACTATAGAACATGAAAATCCAATTAGGGCAGCAATTTCTGCGATGCAATTTTGGTCTGGCACGAACACACATACTACGGCTAAATTAATTTGATCACATGACCTAGTCAGTCCAATTCTTCCTTGAACAACAACTAAACATGTTCACCGTGTCTGCATGCTGTATATACAGTATACTGACTTTCAACCATAAGACTAGCTGTTTAGAGGAACAGATTATTTGCAGTTACAAAAATGTTCACATATTAAATGTCCATTTTAAATTATATAAAAAATCCATCAATGACAGATGGCTATGATGACATCATTTCAGAACATGATTAGTTTTTTTCTTGTATTATTTACATTAGTTTTGGAATGTAGTCAAGGATGGCCATTTTAAGCTCTGATGACAGACTGCACAAAGCAGAGATCAGGCATAAGCTTACATATAAAGACAATAATAATATGGTAACTGAAATGTAAGGCTGCCTCTTATTACAAGCAAAAAAGATTTTTTTTTAACTGTCATGAAACTTGATAAATCTGTGAAAACAAAAACAAATAAATCACATAATTTCTTTATGCAAACAGATTGCTTAATCTGGTTCAGTGCTAATCAGCAATGAAAGTTCTGTCTGGCTGCCACAAGAGACATGTCAAATCAATAACTCAGACAAAGACATGGAGTTGAGATGTTGTTTTCAAATAAAATGGGCAATTTATGTTTTATTTTCATAAATCTAATCTGGGGAAAATATAAGCAGACAAAAATCCTGAATGTGTTTTGCAAAACCTGCCACCTTATTTAAAACCAAAACCTTGACTACGCATTAAAATGAAAATTTTAAAGTTCACCTGTTCTTCAGTAATATAATGACACTAGCCAACCCACGGCGTACTATACGCCGCATAATCAGGCTGGTTTTTTAATGATTTTTAAGCACAAGGAGAAAATTAACATTTGAAAAATCGGCAAAGTAATAAATCAACAAGAAAAGCAACATTGTAACAATGCACGGAACAAACCAACACACAATCGTCTGTGACTAAATTTCTCGTTCAGTATGCACTGGCTGCTCAGGTGCCCACCTCCAACTTGGCACTTGAGTCGTCGTCGTCTTTGCACAGTCCAGATGCACCTGTGACTCACGTAGACTTTTCATTGCTCTGTGCGGTTGTGGCTGCTTTTCTATATATAATCCACCAAGACACCCGACCACGGTATTAGCGAGGTGGGGCTTTGTTGTTCCTTTTGCATGGTTTTTCATGGTGGACGCGGTCGGGTGTCGAAACCGAAAAGAATAATGAAAAGTCAAAAGCTCAGACGTGCATGTGGACTGACTCCTAGCACAGACGAAAGGGACTAACTGGGTGGTCGTTGAGTTTTTGCGTCTGGGCACATGGGCAGGCAGTGTGAATGCCTAGAGAGCGAGGGTAGATGCGGGCCGGTGAAAAAGAAGTGTTGGTGGGCAGGGAAACGTCTTTCGTGTTCCTGCAAGAGCATCTAAGATTTCCTAGATGGTCCTGTCACATCCACCCTCGCACTCGAAGCATACACACTGCCTGGTCATGTGCCCGGTCACAAGAGCAACTGACAGAGACCCGTCCACCAACCGTAAGACCATGGGAAAACCCTTGTTTTACATGCTGCATACAGCGATTCACATCCGCGACAAACATGCCTGTTCTTAGATAGTCCTGCTGCGTCTACCCTTGTTCTCGAAGTATACACACCGCCTGGTCATGTGCCCGCTCGCAAGAGAAACTCACGGACAGCCGCCCACCAGCTGCTTGTGTGTGTGCCTCTGTCTGTCTCTGGCGCTGCCTGTGTGTGTGTGTGGCTTTCTCTCGCGCTGCCTCTGTGTGAACCGGTCAGGCACAGAGAAGGCCAGCTGCTAAGAGAGCGTCTCGACTGTTGCAGGGCCTGCATTGGTGAAGCAGGTGAGACGGTAATGAAACAGAGGCACAGGGTTTATTGGTTTTTAAAGACTGCTTCCTTCTTTGTGTTTTAACCTCAGTTTTAAAGGATTGTTTTAAGGATCCCATGGGATACACCTCGCAAACTGTTTTACATGCAGCATATAGCGATTCACTTCCGCGAGAAACAGTCAACGTGGCTCAGAGGTGCATGTGGACTCTACAACAGACGAACATAAATGACGCCGTTTTTCCTGTGTCATCGCGCCCGAGTTGGTGGCCGTGGTTCTGCGAGTTGTCGTCGTATCCAATGGTCTTAGAGTTGGTGGGCATGGTTCCTTCCTGCGTGCGCCATGGGCGTCTTACTTTTCGGTGGCTTAGTGAATCCACGCCCCTTCCGGCGTGCTTTCCATGGGTGTCTTGCCTTAGTGAATTATATATATAGATAGTGTATAATAAACTTTGGTACCTTTGGATTACATAAAAAGTAATTAAAAAAAAAAAAGGTGTAACATTCTTTGTTTTTAAAACTGAATTTAAATTAATTTCTTTCATGAAAAAATGAAAGCTCTTAGTCTTTTTGCAGTAGTTGTAACTGGAATTTAAACTTAAAAATCACCCTTTCTATACATTCCATATTTGTACAATACATATATCCAGGGGATGTTTAAGTGTATATCTCATACACTGCATATACTGTATAAATATACAGAATTTATGCTTTTGTATATATTGCATTACATCTGACACCCAATCCTAGTTATCCATGGGGAGCTGGCATCTTCTCCCCTGGTCTCCACTACACTTCCTCATAGTACTCTGGTTTTCCTCTCACATGCCCAAGGATGTGTACATTAAGTAAACTGGTAATGTAAAATTGGCTATTGTATGTGTGTGAGTAGGGCCTGTGATGAGCTGGCACCCACTTTATGGCTGTTTCCTACTTTGGACACAGTGATGTTGGGTTAGTCTCTGACCCCAACAACCCTGAACTGGACATACAAATATTTGTGAATGTTATGTTATGCAATACACCATTCCCAAATGTGAAAAACTTAATTGTGCCCTTGAGCTTAATGACTTTTGATGCTAGAAGATCTACAAAGATATTCATAAATATTTCATTGGGCTGTACAAACAGCTTACTTGAGAATTGCCACAGAACATCAGTGGGGTCTAATTAGGCACTTCTAAATACATGTTCTTGCTGTACTCAGCTCTTCTAACCCAGCCAAAGGGGATGCACAAACCAGTGTGTTTCTTCGTGCCGGTCCCAAGCCCAGATAAATGGGGAGAGATACGCCAGGAAGGGCATCCGGTGTAAAATTCTGCCAGATCAACACGCGGACAACAATACAGATTTCCATACTGGATTGGCCGAGTCCTGGGTTAACAACGACCACCAGTACTGTTAGCCAAAGAAGGAGAAGAAGGGGAGACCTGTCCGGAGGAAAGAGGAGAGAAGGAAGGTAAAGAGAGTGGAACTGAGGGTAGGAACTTTGAATGTTGGCAGCATGACTGGAAAGGGGAGAGAGTTAGCAGATATGATGGAGAGAAGGAAGGTTGATATATTGTACGTTCAAGAGACTAAATGGAAGGAGAGTAAGGCCATTTGAATCGGAGGTGGATTCAAATTGCTCTATCATGGTGTGGGTAGGAGGTGAAATGGGGTAGGGGTTATTCTGAAGGAACAGTATGTCAAGAGTGTTTTGGAAGTGAAGAGAGTGTCAGACAGAGTAATGATGATGAAACTGGAAATTGGAGGTGTGATGATGAATGTTGTTAGTGCACATGCCCTGCAAGTTGGATGTGCAATGGATAAGAAAGAAGATTTCAGGAGTGAGTTAGATGAAGTGATGAACAGTGTACCCAAGAGACAGAAACTGGTGATTGGAGCGAATTTCAGTGAACATGTTGGTGAAGAGAACAGAGGAGACGAGGAGGTGATGGGTAGGTATGGTGGCAAGGAGAGGAATGAAGAAGGTCAGATGATAGTGGATTTTGTGAAAAGGATGGGCATGGCTGTGGTGAATATGTATTTTAAGAAGACAGAGGAACATAGGGTGATGTACAAGAGTGGAGGAAGATGTACACAGGTAGATTATATCCTATGCAGAGGAGTCAATCTGAAGGAGATTAAAGAATGCAAAATGGTGGCAGGGGAAAGTGTAGTTAGACAGCATTGGATGGTAGTCTGTAGGATGACATTGGAGATCAAGAAGAGGAGGAGAGTAAGGGCAGAGCCAAGGATCAAATGGTGGAAGTTGAAAAAGGAAGACTGAAAGGTTCAGTTTAGGGAGAAGGTAAGACAGGCACTGGGTGGCTGTGAATAGTAATGATGATAGCTAGAAGGGTGCTTGGCGTGACATCTAGACAGAGGAAGGAGGAAAAGGAAACCTAGTGGTGGAATGTGGAAGTACAGGAGATTATACAGAGAAAGTGGATGGTGAAGAAGAAGTGGGATAGTCAGAGAGATGTGGAAAGTAGAAAAGAATACAAGGAGATAAGGCGCAAGGTGAGGAGAGAGTTGGTGAAGGCTAAAAAAAAGGCATATGATGAGAAGTATGAGAGGTTGGACACTAAGGAGGGAGAAAAGGACCTGTACTGATTGACTAGCCAGAGGGACCATGCTGGGAAAGATGTGCAGCAGGTTAGGGTGATAAAGGATAAAGATGGAAACATACTGACAAGCGAGGAGGGTGTGTTAAGCAGATGGAAAGAGTACTTTGAGAGGCTGATGAATGAAGAGAATGAGAGAGAAAGAAGGTTGGATGATATGGAGATAGTGAATCAGGATGTGCAACAAATTAGCAAGGAGGAAGTAAGGACTGCTATGAAGAGAATGAAGAATGTAAAGGCCGTTGGTCTAGATGACATACCTGTGGATGCATGGAGGTGTTTCAGAGAGAGGACAGTGGAGTTTTTAAGCAGATTGTTTAATGGAATCTTGGAAAGTGAGGGGATGCCTGAGGTGGAGAAAAAAGTGTACTGGTGCTGATTTTTAACAATAAGGGGGATGTGTAGAGTTGTAGTAACTACAGGGGGATAAAACTGATGTGCCACAGCATGAAGTTATGGGAAAGAGTAGAGGAAACTAGGTTAAGAAGGGAGGTGATGATTAGTGAGCAGCTGTATGATTTCATGCCAAGAAAGAGCATCACAGATGCAATGTTTACTCTGAGGGTGTTAATGGAAAAGTATAGAGAAGGCCAGAAAGCGTTGCACTGTGTGTTTAGGAACATGGAGAAAGCTTATGACAGGGTGCTAAAGGGAAGTTGTGGTATTGTATGAGGAAGCCGGGAGTTGCAGAGAAG
Source organism: Polypterus senegalus (assembly GCF_016835505.1). Taxonomy (NCBI): domain Eukaryota; kingdom Metazoa; phylum Chordata; class Cladistia; order Polypteriformes; family Polypteridae; genus Polypterus; species Polypterus senegalus. Next base: position 142,476,333 of record NC_053158.1, on the reverse strand, counting down.
TATGTAAGAGTTGTACAGGATATGTACGAGGGAAGTGTGACAGTAGTGAGGTCTGCGGTAGGTGTGACGGATGTATTCAATGTGGAGATGGGATTACATCAGGGATTGGCTCTGAGCCCTTTCTTATTTGAAATAGTGATGGACAGGTTGACAGATGAGATTAGACAGGAGTCCCCTGGGCTATGATGTTTGCTGATGTCATTGTTATCTGTAGCGAGAGTAGAGAGCAGGTTGAGGAGACCCTAGAGAAGTGGAGATATGTTCTGTAGAGGAGAGGAATGAAGGTCAGTAGGAACAAGACAAAATACATGGGTGTGAATGAGAGGAAGGTCAGTAGAATGGTTAGGATGCAGGGAAGGCGAAGGTGGTTGAGTTTAAATACTTGGGGTCAACAGTACAGAGTAACAGGGATTATGGAAGAGAGGTGAAAAAGAGAGTGCAGCAGGGTGGAATGGGAGGAGAAGAGTGTCAGGAGTAATTTGTGACAGACAGTTATCAGCAACAGTGAAAGGGAAGGTCTACAGGTCAGCAGTGAGACCAGCTATGTTATATGGGTAGGAGACCGTGGCACTGACCAGAAAGCAGCAGACAGAGCTAGAGGTGACAGAGTTAAAGATGCTAAGATTTGCAATGGATGTGACGAAGATGGATAGGATTAGAAATGAGTATATTAGAGGGTCGGTTCAGATTGGAAAGTTGGCGGACAAAGTCAGAGAGGTGAGATTGTGTTGGCTTGGACATGTGCAGAGGAGAGATGCTGGGTATATTGGGAAAATGATGCTAAGAATAGAGCTGCCAGGCAAGGGGAAAAGAGGAAGGCCTAACAGAAGGTTTATAGATGTGGTGAGAGAAGACATGCAGGTGATGAGTGTGACAGAGCTCGACGTAGAGGACAGGAAGATATGGAAGAAGATGATCTGCTGTGGCAACCCCTAACGGGAGCAGTCAAAAGAAGAAGAAGAAGAAGCTGTGCTCAGCTCTTCTCAACTGTACTAACGATCTCCTGAACAATTTTATAATACTGAACAATGCAACAATTATTTTTTTTCACTGAGTTGTGAAAGTTCAAATGATGCAAGCATCACAAAACAATGTCACTGCCAACACTATTCTTAGACACTGATGTATCATGTTTTTTAGTACATGTTTTAGATACATTCTACATTGTCCTAAACTTTTTTTTAATTTGAAGAATGCGGCTTTATTTATGATTTAACAGAATAAAAAAACCTTGTACATGATTTTGTAACAAGCAGTAGCAATATTTGCGGATATCAGGATTTTTTTGTCTTTCCACACTGTGCTCTTGGTATGTGAATGCTAAAACTTGGCCTCAGATTGTATGAGCAAAGCTTCACCAAATTTACAGTAAGATGACCTGGTTGTGAGCCAAAGTACTCAAGTAGTTAGCTCTAATTATAACTTGAAATAGGATGAGTTCATTAGAGGAACAATAACATTTTTGCATGTGATGATTGCATATGGTATGTGATTACCTTGCATAACACACCAATAAAAAGGCTCCAAATTGCGTTTTTTTTTCCCCACAGCAAAAGTACATTATATCATACATTTTCTAAAAGAACATGCTGCGATTCATTTAATATTTAGACAGTGACATTTTCCACTTTATGCACAAATACAGTACACAGAAAATTATGTTCATGTAAACGTCGAAAAAGAACAATAAAATCGTAGCCAGAGGAAATTAAGTAAGGACATGGAAAGTAACTATACTAAAATAAAAGCACAAGGACAAACTCGAAATAGCTAGGTTGTATTTTGTGCCAAGTTCTAAAATGTTCTCATCCAATGTTTTTACCTATGCCATGAAGGCATAAAGAAAACAGTAACAGCAATAATAATAATAATTAGAAAAAAGAATTAAATGACTATCAGGCTAAATTACTTTTTCAACACAAAATAGTACATGGGTGTTGTACCATGTTAGCCATTATGAATGTAGAGAAAAGCCAAGCAAAATGACACCTTTTATTGGCTAACTAAAAAGATTACAATATGCAAGCTTTTGAGGCAAATCAGGCCCCTTCTTCAGGCAAGATGTAACACAGAAACTGGAGTTCCCTGTGTTTATATACACATTCTAGGACAAGAAACAACATTGGTAAATCTTTAAATGAGAAATCTTAAATGTAAAAAATTAATAGATTCATTCAAGCTAAGGTTAATTTAACAAGAGAGAAAAGAACAATGTATGGTCAAGATCTTTGGATAAGATAACTGCCCAACAAAGTCTTTTGAATTTTGTGATGAGTTTTTCAAAACAATGTTCATCTGTAGACAGGTTGTCTGTATCGTTCTGAGAGATGTAAACAATCCTCATATCTGTCCATAAAACTCTTGTCTTTATTCAAGCCATGTTGTAATGTATTAAATTTTAGCATGAGTTTGACTTCCCATTCTTTTCCCTCTTGCTGTGTTTTAAAGTTGCCCATAAGCACGGTGACTTTAAACTCCCTCCCACAGTGTCCATGGATGTTGAAGTGGGCCACTACAGGAACATCTGTGTTGCTACATTTAATGTGGAACCTGTGTAAATTAATTCTCTGGCGGAGTGTTTGTCCAGTTTCTCCCAAATAGAGTGCAGTGTCCGAACATTTCATGCAGAGAATTAGGTAGTCCACATTAGATGATCTGCAGGAAAATGATCCCTTTATGTGATATTCAAGTCGGTAGTGTAGTATAACTATACGGTCAATATTATAAATGTAGGCACACATTTGACATCTTTTCTGTAGGCAGGGAGATGTGCCATTTTCTGTTGGTTCACTTAGGGAGCTTCGGACAATTGCTGAAGATTTGGTGGTTGTCTGTATGGCAGGAGGGGAGGTTCAGGAAATACATTTTTCAGTGTTTGGTCATTGTTTAGCATTGGCTGAAGTTCTTTTATAATTTTTAGAAGTGTTTCAAGATGTGAGTTGTGGGTGACAACAAGGGGGATAAGGTTCTTGTTGTCTTTGTTTTTGTATTCCAGAAGGTTGTCTCTGGGTATGGCAGTAACTCTTCTTATTTGAGTGTCTGTTGTTTTGGGGGTGTAACCTTGTCTGATGAAATCTTGTCTGAACTCCTGCAGTTGTTTATCCCGGTCTGTCGGGTCTGAACAAATACGACTGTACCGTAATGCTTGACTGAAAATAATGGAGCGCCTTATATGCTTGGGGTGGAAGCTATCACTTCTTAGGTAGGTCCATCTGTCTGTTGGTTTGTGAAAAACAGAATTTACAAGGGTGGAAGCTGACTTCTGTTTTTGAGTAATTCAGCTTCAGCTTTATGTTGGGGTGAAAAGAATTATATTCATTATGAAAATGGAGGAGGTCCTTCTCACAAGCAGTCCAGATTATGAAGATGTCATCTATGTAATAGAGATACAACATTGGTTTTACAATGCACATTGACATGAAATCTTTCTCCAATTTTGCCATAAATAGGTTTGCATAGTGAGGCGCAAACCGACAGCCCATTGCAGTCTTGATTTGTTGCAAGTAGCAATCTTGTCCAAAAGAGAATAGATTATGTGTCAGAGTGAATTTTATCATTTCTATTACTGACTTTGTTAGTAAGTCATGTTGTTTGAGGTACGTTTCACATGCCAATATGCCATCATCATGGGGGATGTTTGTGTAAAGTGCCTCAACATCCATTGTGGCCAGTAAGGTCCCCTCAGGTAAGGGGCCTTAAGCAGATAGTTTTTTTAAGAAGTCAATGGTGTCCTGGATGTAGCTGGTTGTATTACAGGTGAGGGGTTTAAGGATGTGCTCCGCCCAACCTGAAATATTTTCTGTAAGGGAGCCAGTTCCTGAGATTATAGGCCTTCCTGGGTTCCCTTTGTGGATTTTAGGAAGCATGTAGAAGTAACCCATTTTGGGGTTCTCAGGAATTAAACTGTTTACATGATCCCTGATGTCAAGAGGAAAGCTACTTACTATCTTTTTTAGTTCCTTTTTGTAGAACTCTGTTGGGTCTTCTTGCAGTTTGTAATAATGCATAGTATTGGACAATTGTCTTTGTGCCTCCTGTATATATTCTGATGTGTTCGTGATGACTAAAGCACCCCCTTTGTCTGCTGGTTTGATAATGATTTCTGTATTTTCCCTTACAAAGCAAAAGTAATGTTTAGATCAATACAAAATGTAGTCATATCTGCTGTGTATTCTACACACAGACACATACACACCACGCAAACACCTTCTCACTTAAGATTAATTTTTATTGGCATCTAATCATTCCGTAACTTCAAGACGCCCTGTAACTGGTGAACCTATAGATGGAAAATCATCTATTCCTTAGACACTTCCCCTTTATGTTCAGAAGTAACACAAATGGCATGGTAAGCAATCATTTATGTACTACCTCCAATGATTCTCTATAGAAGCGCTGTATAGTACAGTGGTTATTCCATTTTCAACATTTATTGCAATAACCTGACAAGATCAGAAAATGCATTATAGTTTTCAGATGACATTATACATATGAACACCTATAACAGAACACCAAGCTGATAGAAAAGATTCAAAGTTTAAGTGCACAGGAGCTTTACTAGACTGCAGATTTAAACTTCAACATAAAACAAAATGAATATATCCTTAAAAAATGTCAGCAATAAAAATATTTTCAAAAGAGAGTTATAATTATCATAGCCTTTACCCCTAGGGTCCAAATTAAATACTTTGATGTGCAGAAATAATTGGAAAATAATTATTTTAAGGCACTTTCTCAGTGGACAGTAGTGCCCTGGGGCCTCATGTATAACGCCGTGCGTAGAACTCGCACTATAACATGGCGTAAGCACAAAAGCCGAAATGTGCTTACGCACAGAAAAATCCAGATGCAGGAATCTGTGCGCATCTAACTTCCACGCTCTTCCGCTACATAAATCCCGATCAGCGTGAAAACTAACGCTCGTGCACACGCATTATGTAACGCCCCAAATCCTCCCAGAATTACGCCTATTTGAATATGCAAATCAATATAAATCGCCCTTAAGCGCAGCCTTCTGTGAAAAGACAATGGGAAAAGCACGGGGGAAAATATAAGAATTTCAGCGAATACCAAGTGGAGGCAAAGGAAAAACATACTATTTGTTCAAATAAGCCGTGGTATAATCAACAAAAGGAAGTTGATCGAGTGACATAGCGCGTTGGAGAAACATGAAAGCTCACATCCACAAAATCGCACCGTGCTGGAAATAAAAAAGAAGTCACATATCAAAGTCGCCATGGAAAGCCGAGCTGTAAGCCCACTGTCTGAGTGTCATATGAAAGCTTATTAGGGTACAGAGAAAAAAGCCACACGGTGGGGAAAAAGCACGAAATGTCCACTTCAATCTCGACATTTCCACTTTAATCACGTAGTTTATTTTGTCATTAAAGTAGAACATCATAAAATTCATCTTAAAATTGTTTAATTAACCAGTTTCTAAAATCACATCGTAATTAAAGTAGCACGTTAAATGCTTTGTTGTGTATTTGATTTTCTATGTGCTCTATGTGTGTGAATCCTTACTTGCTTCTTAAACCGGCTCTCTTCCTCCAACTGGACACAGAGTCCATTACATTCGTGATATTACAGCTCTCTGAATAACTAAAATACTGAGATGTATACGTGATGTCATTTTCATGATGATAGGAGTTAAAAAACGTTTGTGCTCATGACACAAGCATTTAACTTTTGCCGAAATTTGTCGCTGCGTTTTTAGCTGTGTTGTTATTTTATCTTTCTGTTTTATATTCAATATATATTGGCGTAGCCGTCACTGCAGTACATATATTTATAAAGCCGCGTCATGAAAATGATGAGTAATCACACAAGAACAGTACCATTGCTTTGACGCTGGGTGCCGCCAGTTTGCAAAACCGAGCGGAGAACTTGCGTACGACAAGGCATGAGGTACCGTGGAAAAGTGCGTGGCTTTACGCCAAGTGTAGGTTTTATACATCGCGATTTGAACGTGGAAAAGTTCTTACGCAACATTTCTGTGCGTACGCACCGTTTATACATGAGGCCCCTGGGCTTTAAGGGCTGTTTCACCAATAAACAGCAAAGAAGAAATTCAGTATTACAGAGATCTGTGCACATTATTTGAATATGTTTTCAGAATTTACTCTCAAAGAGATGATAATTATGAGGAAAAGGGTTTATAATAATTTGCAATTTTCTGGATTCCTACATAAAACATAGCATACACTCAAAGCTGGAAATACACATGCACACAACAAAATCCAAATGCATAAACTGTGCGTATGCCAAGTTCCACAGACTCCCCGCCTTTATAAATCCCAATGACTGTAAAATTTAATACACGTGCATGCGCCTAAGCAGTGGTATCAGTAACAAAGGTAAATTCATATTGTGATATACCATGACAGAGACACTCAAAAATTCAAGTTCAGAAAAGTCGTACAGTGCCCAAAATAACAAGGAAGTGGATATCAAAGTCAATGTGAAAAAGCAAGTCGCAGCCCACCATCTGTTTATTCTGTTTCAGACAATATTACCGTCCCATGCCAAGGACGGTACTCCAGGCGGTGATGATGCTGCTGTGCCTTGCACATCTTCACGTGCAGGCTGAACACACACCTCTGCCTCAGAAACCACAGGGCAACCATCTGGTTGGGTGCTGTCGGACACTGTCCTGGAGTCACGAACTGCAACAGTGGATGCCATAAGAGATGTGGCCAATGAACTAAGGAATATAAGGGCTGTACTATATCATACTGACCACAAATTAAACAAATTGGTTAAAAACTAAATGATGCATCTGATTACCTGTTTTTACATTCTGCTAATTACATTCAAATTAAGTTGCAATATGTCCAATTTGGCTGATCATTTGATGGGTCAGGTTCATCATACCGCGTCTCGTCAGGTACAGGAAAGCCACGATTGTGTGCCACATTATGCAGCATGCTTGCACAATGTGACACACTTTCCGGGGACTATAGAGCAGCACATTAATACTGTGGAAATGCACCACAACAGGGAGATTTTGCTCTTTGAGATGACTAGCTATCCTTAAAAGCACAGCTTGCCTTTTGCCACACTACTGGGAAAAAGGACCCAAGACTGTGCGGAGCTGCCACTTGCATAGGCTCTCCTGCTATAGATAAGGTAATGCCAGCTCATTCTTTTGTTGATTCATCCATGGCTGATGTAACTTGTCCATCACCATTGCAATAGCAATGTGCATGCAGCATTTCCAAATTACATTTGGAAAACCAGATATTGTTGCGAATTGCATTTTGATGCTTGCTAGCTCAACCACAGTGCAAGGAAATCTTTATATATCCGGATGACAAAAGGATAACGCCATTCTGTACAGCTGGCAAGGCATGACTCAGTAATGTTTGTGAAAGGCCAGATCAGTCAGCAGGTTCATGTAGGAAAACTCCTATGGCTAAAAACAGAACTTCCAAACGAGCTTGTAGAGTACAATTCCTCAAAGACTTTTGTAAAGCTTGTGCCAGTTCAGTCCACAGCACCAAGAGGATAGCTCTTGGAAATCAAGATCAATTTAGAAACCAACCATCATCATCTATAAATACATGCTCCCATCTAATTCTTCCATTTGTGATGTTTTCTAACAACGTTAAAGCAGCTGTGGTAGGTGGAATAGTTTGGCCATTCCGTGCACCATTATATTGTTACAGCATGATTACAATCAAGTGAATTACATTTGTAAAAAATATTAATCTCTATGTATTTGATAAATTCTGCATCACTGATGGGATACCAAAAAAAGAAAAGAACACTACACCAGAATAGTAGTACTGCTTTGATGCTGGGTGTCAGTTGTTTGCAAAATTGAGCAGAAACCTCCGTACGTAAGGTATTAGGCTGCTGTGAAAATGTGTGTGACTTTACGCTAACTTTAGTTTTTATACATATCGAAATTAGTGTGGAAACGGGCATATGTAACATTTTTGTGCTTATGCACCGTTTATACATGAGGCCCAATATGACCAGATCAGAAGAGGAGATGTTGAATAAATAAAATGGATACAAAAGCTCTTCTAAAAATATGAATTTAAGGAAGAGGTAAAAAATCATTGGCTGACAGTTACAGTAAGCATCTTCAAGGGAATTCTTTGCTCTGCATCCATGTCCAAGATTACATAAAACAATTACGGAAAAGTTGGTTAACGGAAGTACACAAAAAAAAGTTCAGTTGAATGTTCTACAACACAATGGAAACTGTGTTCCATTGACCAATTTGAAAAGATAAAGAAAAGACTTAAATCTGTGGTTCTGAAATTCAGTTATCTGCAGCACTGTAACTACAGGTGTTCCCCCCAATCAAAGCTTGCGCTTAACTGGACTTATGCATTCATGAAGCAAGCTCGTGTTATCCCAGTTTATGCTTGTCATGTCAATTTAAAAATAAAGTGGGTTTGCAAAATTTTTATTATATTGTGCCAAGCACCTGAGTGTGTTACTGAGGTGAAATATTCTGCTTGTATTTTTTTAATGCTTTGGTTATTGAAGCCTTTTCTTACTAATTAACATGCAGTTGATAATACAATACTTACCATTCAGTTTAAAATTTGATGAACTTCCGGATGGCAGAGTTTTTATCTGCTTTACTCTTTTCAGATGGCAAGGTACTACTAAGGCTCACAAAGTATCTTATTCGTGGCCATGACGTTATGTCTTAGGTGTTTTAGATGGTCATCCACAGATTGTGAATTTCCACATAATATAAACTGGATTGCACCCAAGTATGAAACGGTCAAGAAAGAGAATCTGCCCTTTTAAATCTGACTTCATGTTTACCACCTGTAAAACACTAGCTTGCTCTCTGCAAATGAGGAGGAGGCAGTTTCTTTATATCTGAGTACAACATAGCTTTAGTTATTAGTGAGGGTATAGTAGATTTTAAGCTTGCACAGTGGATTTTTGATGCAATGGCATAAGCGGTTTATTTGTATTGATGAAATGAAAGCCAAGTACTTCAGCACACCTCTTAGATGAGACGGTTTAGACATTTAATAAGTCTCACCCATAAATGTTACCTACTGGAGGTATGGTAATCACTACTCTTTCAGAAAGACTGATGATATTATAATTCTCTGCTGCGTTGTACATAACCATGAATGTGCTAAGGAAGTCTGGTTTGACCTACTGAACTTGTTACAACCATGGCCTACCTTAGGACAGGTAATGCTAGTATTAAACATAATTGAATTAAAAAAAATTTTATTATCCTATAGTTTAGATTCCTTTGTATTAAATTTAATTTAAATAAAATGATAAGAAATGTGTTGGATAATATCTGCTCATTAGATTATCATTATTATGTTAGTATAACCAGTTTCACAATATTGTGCATAAACAGTGTGACAGACCTCAGGGGTGGCTAACATCCCAGTTGGGATAAGCCTCATACCCTTACCTGGCAGGGAGGCCAGTGTAGTGGATGGACAGGGGGAGACGGCCTACCAAGAGTTCTCCCCCAACAAGATGGGTGGCTGCATTCCTCAGCCAATATGCCCCACACATGAGGTTATATATGTTTATTCATGTGGGTTTTATTTCCTTCTTCATAATAAGCAATTAACCTTACAGCTATTAATAGTACCTAACAACTTTACTGGTTTATACACAAAGAACCAAAAAAAAAAATTCTCCCACTTGTACACCATTATTATTTGTCTTTTATAGCTATCCACCACACCCCACTGCTAGACACTCTTCATTCTCTTCCTTGGACTCTAAAGCATATTCAGCCTTGGCATTTAGCCACAGTAGCAGTTTAAAAGCATGCAAAAGTGTGGTCAGCATTATAAAATACTGGCGTCACAAGACCATAGGGCCTTCCTGCAGCCTCTAGTGTTGTGGTGCCACTGATCCACAGATGCAATTATAAGTCAAATAAGGCTTTCATTTTTCTCCTCACCTTATCTCACCTATACTTTCCTGTGTCAGCAGACACACACTTTCTCTGTGATGTTTTTTGGGAAGACAGGGAAATACTAGTCATGCTTTGCACTTTTGGCCAACCCCAAGTGTATCTCCTCCCTTTGGCACCTACCCATTTTCCCTACTAAATAACAACCCTTTTAATTTTTTATCCTGTTTCTGAAGCAGTTTACCACTATGAACTTGATTGAGTTTACCCCAGCCAAAACTCAAGAATTCATTCACAAGACACACCCTGTGGCACTATGCAAGTTACATACTGTCTTATACAGGTTCCAAAATGATTCTAGAATGCTCTAAACACTGCAGAGGAATGATAATGTCAATAACAGTATAAGGTGGAAAAAAAGTACAAAATACAGGGAGTTTTTTGGAGACAGATATACTTTTAAAATAATTAATGGTCAAAAATATAAACTGCTCATATTTCAAATGATTTAAATCAACTGGACAGTAAATCTAAAATTCTCAAAACTGATTTTAATTTCACAGTTACATAGACCAGAGAACCAGATGTACATATGTTTTTGAATGTGTGTGGGTTTTACTGTGGTTTTTATGTAGGTGTCAAAAACACACTCATGGTCTGATCTAAGGAAGTAGAGGGAATTTAAGAATAATGTGATAACTAAAATAATCAGCTAGTTTTACTGCAAGGCAGTATGTTCTCCTCCCGGAAAACAATACCATTATCAGGGTTTCCCTGGAAAAATACACATGCATATACTGTAAAGGACAGCCACAAAGGAAGCAAGATTCAGACTGATGACTCCACTAGTCTGCAATTACTCACCTCATACCCCTTGTTCAAAAGGAACTCAGCCAAATATGATCCATCCTGAAAAACATAAAATGTAAATAAGTAATTACTAAATCTTCATTTGAGATATTAGGTTATGTTTGTGACTTTGGTTGTAGATTAACTATTAACAGAGCAACAAAATGAGCAGGAAGCTTTTTTCACACATAACAGTACAGTATATTTAACTAAAAAATCTCATCAATTCAAATTACTTGGTAAAAGCCAACATCAGCATTCAACTTCAAAAAACAGCAATTAGGTAAAGGATGCTGACACACTAAAAAATGGAAAAGAAGATTAAAGATAGTAACTGTATACATCTACAATGGTGCATCTCTAACCTTTTTTTGTATATTGTTAGCATGGGAATAACTGTTACATACTTTGTCAAATAGGATAGTATGGTAGTGTAGTAATTTGTGCTGTAGCCAGAGATTTAGCACTCTGGGCTTACAGCAATTGCTCAGTCGTCGTTCATGTGGAGTAATATTTGATTTTACTTAAAAATCTGTCAATATTCATTATAAAAACCATTTAATAAATAGTTTTTTAATACTATATAAAATGTGCCAGAGTTAGATGGGACTGGAGATGTGAAGTGAGTTCACAACATCAAAGGGATGTCAATATCTTGTATTTAAAATAAGGGGAACAACTATGAGTCTGGATTTTATTAACACATACATGACCATTTTGCAATGTTGCAATGCATCTCCACAATTCAACATTTACTTCTTTTTCACCAAATCATATCATCATATATCTGAAACAATTTGTTAGTTTGTAAGAAGTTGAATTATTGAAATTAAAGTGCTGACTTCAAATAGATACTCGCCTGAACCATAGTCTTTGGAAATTACCTGGTGAAAGATCTCTGTACTAAATAACCAACTGCATTTCATTCCTTAAATGCTTGAAAGAATTGATTTCCGAGTTCTAGATACTGAGGGAAGACTTTTTTTGCCATTTTCTAATGTGTTGTTCCATTTTCATCCTTTCTTTCTTTGAAATTGTTTACCCCAGCAAGTCATTTGCATTGTCTTCCAGAATCCCAAATGCCCACAACACCATGACGAAAAAATAGTTACTGGACATCACAATTGCCATTGTCCTTCCAGTAAATGAAGGTCAGGAATTATAGTAAGGTAGTATCTTTTTGAGTTTGTTGGAAAAGCTATGATTGCCAGTACTGTATAGGCTCCGGCTGCCTCACAATCCTGCCCTGGATAAGTGGATTATGAGGATGGACGGACAGATGGATGGATGGATAAGTAACAACAACAACATTTATTTATATAGCACATTTTCATACAAACAGTAGCTCAAAGTGCTTTACATATTAAAGAATAGAAAAATGAAAGACACAATTATAAAACAAAATAAATCAACATTAATTAACATCGAATAAGAGTAAGGTTCAATGGCCAGGGGGGACAGAAAAAATAAAAAAACTCCAGACGGCTGGAGAAAAAATAAAATCTGTAGGGATTCCAGACCAAGTAGATGAACTTTTGAAATTTAAACTATCACCTCCTTTTGTTTTGAAATCTGCCTCTAATTATTGCTTTTGCAAATTGCATTTTGACAACTTCAAGCATACCGTTTTGTGCCTTTTTATTTATTTTGGTGTGCTTTGTACTGTAATCTTTTTAGAACTAGTCGGTTTGGCAGGTGCTCACATCTCTCCATGTAGGAGGGGCAGGTGAGTGAATTAGTTCCTATAGATTTATTTATAAGGACTCGATTTTTACCCTTCCTTTCTCAGCCTATTATTAGGTCTGTCAGGGTTTTTCCATCACATACTCCTTTTTCTTTGTTATCTTAGTGTCTATTCCAACAAGGCAAGATACAGTGGGATGCAAAAATTTGGCCAACCTTGTTAATAGTCATTACTTTCCTGTATAAATTGTTGGTTGTTACGATTAAAAAATGTCAGTTAAATATATCATATAGGAGACACACACAGTGATATTTGAGAAGTGAAATGAAGTTTATTGGATTTACAGAAAGTGTGCAATAATTGTTCAAACAAAATCAGGCAGGTGCATAAATTTGGGCACCGTTGTCATTTTATTGATTCCAAAACTTTTAGAACTAATTATTGGAACTCAAATTGGCTTGGTAAGCTCAGTGACCCTTGACCTACATACACAGGTGAATCCTATAATGAGAAAGAGTATTTAAGGGGGTCAATTGTAAGTTTCCCTCCTCCTTTAATTTTCTCTGAAGAGTAGCAACATGGGGGTCACAAAACAACTCTCAAATGATCTGAAGACAAAGATTGTTCACCATCATGGTTTAGGGGAAGGATACAGAAAGCTGTCCCAGAGATTTAAGCTGTCTGTTTCCACAGTTAGGAACATATTGAGGAAATGGAAGACCACAGGCTCAGTTCAAGTTAAGGCTCGAAGTGGCAGACCAAGAAAGATTTCGGATAGACAGAAGCGACGAATGGTGAGAACAGTCAGAGTCAACCCACAGACCAGCACCAAAGACCTACAACATCATCTTGCAGCAGATGGAGTCACTGTACATCGTTCAACCATTCGGCGCACTTTACACAAGGAGATGCTGTATGCGAGAGTGATGCAGAGGAAGCCTTTTCTCCGCCCACAGCACAAACAGAGCTGCTTGAGGTATGCTCAACCACATCTGGACAAGCCAGCTTCATTTCAATACTGTATAGTATTTTAACATTTTGTGCAGGTGATTTGTGAGATTTCTGGCCCCATCCAAGTCTTTACTAGTCTCAATCATGAACAATGAAAAAGCTTGTTTGTACAAGAGTATGGTGTTGCCACGAAGGTGTCCAAATTTTGTTCTACCCATATAATGGGTCAAATATGCCAATAAAACACACATTATAGAATTTCCTCTTTTAGCAGCCAGCACAAGTGAGACTCAACAGGATGAAGCCATTGTACTATATGTATTTGAATTTACACCTTGTATGATTTTTTTACTATTAATTATTTTTTTTTAGGAATAGACTTTCTTTAAAATGATGAAGAAAAAGTTGTCTCTGACCAGAGTTCTCATTAGTGCAAAGTAATGCTGCCTTAAGTCCTTGTTCCCTAATTTCAGTTAATATAAAAAGCTGTTGATAGTGGAAAATGAATCAGACTTTATTCATTAGTCAGTAATTTCTATATTATCATACAACTGCCAAAACCTTGGATTTAACAATAGAGTAAAACCTTTTACAGCACGTTTTACAACAATGTAAAGCAGTCTTATTCTTTTTATGCAGGGGCTGTATTTAGAAGTGTATTTCAAGAGTACAATCTTACTTCTCTTAGAATGCAAGAATTCAGTACATTTTACGGTCAGCAAAAGACCATTAGGCAAAATTCAATAGCAATATTAGTACATAAACTTCACGATTCATCCCAAAAACTACATGATATGAATCTTACTATATCTCTAACAATATCATACTTCCTTAATTTTAGGAGTCAGCTATTTTTTTTTGTAAAGCTTGCACTCCGGCTAGGCTGGATTCCTGCTGGGAATACCTGGCTACCAGAGATTAAGAAAGTTCTAAGATAGACAGATGGATGATTAACCTTTTAACCAAGTTTTATACTTTTATCCTACCATTATCAAACTCAGTTAAATCAGTTCAGGCTTAAGGACCATGTTACTATAGTAACATAGTGTGCCATGCAGGAATCAACCGTAAACAAAGTGTCAGCTTCTTAGTTTGTACAGTATGTCATTTACAAAAATATACATAATTAGAGTTGGGAAAACAATTCTTTGATTTTTTTTAAAGTTTCATGTTTACTATGCAGTCTTAACAATGAAGTAAATGTTAACGATGGTCCCCACTGTAAACCAAACTGGATCCAAAACAAATTTACACAAGGCCAGTCTGATGCTTCTGGAGATGTTTATTACATAACATGCCAGGCAAACATTAAAGCCAAACTTCATACTACAAATGTCACTTTGCTCCCCGACTATGGATTACTTTATAATCATGAAAAAAATTCACACAGGTCCATGACTTTATTTTTCAAGGAAATCTCATGAAATGTTAAACAAACAAAATTTCTTTTGTACAATACCCTTTACATGGTATGAACTTGAAAAAGATACAGCTGCCAGAAAAATCCAGACAGAGCATAAGAAGAGAAAAGGGGAACAGTTCTGACAGTTAACACTGAAGTCAAACACACTGCTGCTTTAGTGTTACTACAGACTGAAATGTCAGAGCTATGTCTCGTAAATTAAGAAGTGTGAATAAGGGTCCCTTAAAAAAGGACACATTATGCAAAACTATGCACATTTCTAAAGAGCCTTGGAAAGTATGATATTAATAAACCAGTCTGTCGCGATTTATACTTTCTTTTAGTGATTTTCTCTCTTTACAATTCCCTAAAGAATAAAAAGAGAATATGCTCTATGTTCTCTCAGTATATTGCATAACCTCTCACTTAAATGGTTATAAGAAAGCAACACGTAAAAGAGGGGAAAAAAGCCACACTCCTCGAGAAAGCTGATGAGAAACAGGCCTAACCAGGATTGAACCCTGTCAATAAGGTCTTGTTCTTCTCACCCAGGCCATTTCTCAAACTTTCCAACCACACTGGAACATTCTAAACCAGCAGTGGCATTTACTTCCTCTGCATTTCCTTTCCAAGTCTATCAAGTGATGTGGCACTGCTTTTCAGCCAGTGGGAATATGAGTTACTAGTTCCTGGCAATATCTGATTCTCTTGTCTGGTAGTAGCGTAGTATTCACACACTATTTATTTTTCTATTTACAGTGACATGTCATTACCATAAAGTAAAAGAGCAAAAAAGTGACTCCAGCAGGGGCCACATTTGGCTATGAGATGTAAACTTAATTCTAATAGGTCAAATTATAAATGTCAGTTTATCAGCAAAAACAGGAGCTGATGTTGTTGCAGATGTTAAGATTTCAAATCGTTAAGATTTCAAATCACTGTGTCTACCATTGTATTCTTGTAAAGACTCTGGGTGGCCTGCATGTTCTAAAATTTCCCAGTCAATCTGTATCACAAGAGCCAAATATGCTAAAAGCATTATATTCCCCACCCTGATTGTATCCGGAAATTCAAGAACTATGTAACATTCATAACGAGTCACAAGCTGCAAAGGGAGTAGGTGGTGCAGTGATCTTTGACCACTATAGACACATGTATAAACCTAGTCATAACCCAGATGAAATGTATTTCACTGATGTTTTTAAAATGTCTCTACCTGAAAAGTGAAAATAGCTTGAAACTTGTTTTAAATGTTACAGTTTAGTTATTTATTTTAATGACTCTGAGAAATACATCTAATACTCTTCCTTTATTTTGAAAGTCCCATAAAAATTACATAATAAAATTGTGTGAAGATGTATAATTTTATATAGGCTGTCAAGAAAAATGATAGAATTTGTCTAAAATTATCTTAAACAACTCCTCAAGCATTATGTCTGAGGTATACATGTCCTGAAACAGTATTCCATTTAAGACTATACAAAACCCAATCAGACAAAGCAGAAAAAAAAATGTCAAAAGTGGTTTAGATTAGAAGTACAAATTTCTCTGTGTGGCATATTTAAAGCTACATAATTTATATAATGAACAAACAGGTGGGCAAAGGATTTTTTCATTTCATTTTATTGAAGTGGAGTGAGGCGTTGTGCCTTTTTTCTGCCAGCAGAGGGTATCAAGTAAATTGCAAAATTGTTAATATTTGTAGACAGAAGAATAAACTGTATAAGACAAATACTGTAGAAACTAAGACAAGTACACACTATACACAAATCTTACATGCACTAATAATGAAATCCATTTTTAATATTTAATGTCTTCTGCCAATTCCTATTTTAGGTAACTACAAATACCAAGATTCAAAATCACATTTGTCTTTAATTTAATTTTAACAGCCAAAACAAATCAACTTTTAATGACTTCCATTAAACTTTCAATTTCAAAGCTTTATTAATGTGGCAGACAGACAGATATTGACTAGTCAAAATTTAAAACACACATTTGCAATCACTTGAACTAGAGAAAGCCTGATATGCTGACAGGTGCATTTTATGTTTTACTTTGGTTTGTTAGAAAAAGAAAATAACACTAATGAACAAAGACTTTGTTACAGAACAACTTAGGGGTATTTTAAAAGTACTGATTTCAAGAATGTACTCAGAATTTTTCCATCACACAAAGTTTTTGAATTCTGCCGTTCATTTAGGTTGTATGTTTAGTATTAAGGTTTACTACTCTTTTTAAAGTTTAGGTTTAAAATATTTTTATTGCTGTTTATAAGCATTTTATAACTTTACAGACATTTTCCTGGTAATCTTGAAGCAGTCAGTGACAAACATGTTGAAGTGGAGTCCCAGTAATATTCTTGCCGACTATTACCAGAAATTAGAGTGATATTCCTGAGGCCAAGTAGAACAGAAAATTGTATACTTTTGCCTTTTAGGTGAGACTTTCCCATGTGTATATATAGAGGTATATCATATTTTTTAAGCATGTGTCATTGAAAATCCTAATGTGATACGGAAAATCCAATTAGATATTTTAATTTAGCACAAAAATACTGTAAGATTCACCTATATTAATTCATATCACAAGAAAGTTACATTTTGTTACCCAGTGTAATTATTGATTTAATTACTTTGAATTAAGGATGTCTAAAAAAGAATTTTAGGCACCTAAAGTTTAATGTTAACTAGTCAAAATTAACGAAAATGTCTGTCTCATTTGAATTCTGACTAGTTATATTGAAATAACAGATGTTATACATGTACTTAAAACTCTCCATCAATGGAAAAACTCCCTCAATTTTGTCATGAAATTTCTAAAACTAAAATGTATTGTAGGCAACTCATGTTTGGATTCTGACTAGTTAAAGATATTAAGAAAGCCTAAACCGCATTAATTCCTACCTTGTGCACAATACTGACAGGTTAGTCGGTAACAATTAGTCTCTGGACCTTACAACACTAAAAATGGATTAACCAAATATAGTGAAAGATAAAACAATGAATAGAAACATTAATACATATCACTATCAAATTAAACTTTTAAATCACCATTGAAGCATAATTTAAGTAGATTTTAAATCCTATTAAGAAAATGTAATATTATAACATATAATGTTTATGCATATTTTGCTTTACTACAGTACATTTGACTTCAGGTTTCTCTAGGATATCTGAAGCCAAACAAAAAAGCATTGAATGCTCAGGATTACTAAATGCATTTAAATTATTAATTAGATTATTATCAAATAATCCTAAATAATGAATCATGTTTTTTCTATAAATTGCAAACTGATCACTGTGGCGGACAGCTAGGGCTGGAGGATGGAAAGACCGGGAGAAGGGCAGTACCTAATCTGGGACACAAGAAGGCAGCTGCCCTGGTGGGTGTTGGGGCCATGGGAACAGAAGCTCAACCTTGTGGGGACCCATGGCCACTGCCAGGGGGCCTGGATGGTTCAGAAGCCATGGTATGCAACACGTCCGCCACACCAGGAAGTGCTGCTGGACCAGGAAGCAGGTACACCCGGAGTGCTTCCGGAATCCCACACAGCACTTCCACCACACCAGGAAGTCCTGCAGGAAAATCATCAGGGTGTACCAAAGCTCTGGAATTGTCCAAGCTCCCCCTGGTAGTGGCCACGGTCCTCAATAGGATTAAGCTTCCAAGCTCCAGTCAAGTGGCCCCGATGCAAATCAGGTGGGTTGCCCTCTCATGCCCCAGGGATGGTATTGCATCTTTCCGGGTCCTTCCGCTCTCCAGGGGTTCCGGTGGGTCAAAGTCACTGGTCATCTGTCACATCACTTGATATAGTCTTTCTAGCAATATTTTTCAGGAAACATAGAGCAACTAGTCTTGCATGTGGACTATGAAAAAATAAATTCAACGGGGATTATAATGAATCCACATAAAGTAATAATATCAAGGTATTGAACAAATTCAATTCAATTTTATTTATTCTTAAAAACTACATTTCACTCCAAGGAACATTTCTTTATTTGCCTAGCAGACACTTTTATCCAAAGCAACATTCAAGAGGTTAACCTAATCAAGTAACCATCAGTCTGGGAGACTTTTTATGAAAAAGTGTTAGAGGACAAGGTTCCAAAATTGACCATCACAAGTGAAATTAACAAAATACTAGTTGCTTACAGTTCCATGGTTACAAAACATAACAGCTAATATCAGATAGAATTTCAACAAACAATGTTCAAATGTTTTTTAAACACATTGAGGGAGTCAGAATTTCAAATGGAGGTGGGCAGGTCATTCCACTAACTAGGAGCTACACATGGAAAAGAGTCTGAACTGAGATTTAATGTCACACTGATCCTTGTGATGTATAGCCTATTTTCATTTTTCCTTCCATCCTCCAACTATCTCCAATTACCCTTTCTATAGCATTCTTCTCAATTTTTCTCTTTCTGGGTTTTACTTTCCTCCCTTTCTTTCTGCAAATTGACAATTGTACCTAAAATGTAAACCTTCTACAAAAATTTGGTCTTAACTAAGTCAATTCTAAGGTAATGTTTTTATTTTCTGTGAATTACTATATATTGTACTGAGGGGTTACTCTTCACTTTGAAAATTTGGTAAACAAACTGAAAGTAAAGCACACTTCCACTTCTATGTATAGTAGGCTATATACTATAATAAAGTTTAGTTTAATTAAAACACATTTCATATAATCACATACTATATGAGTACAAATATGATATGTATACAGTAATCCCTCCTCGATCGCGGGGATTGCATTCCAGAACCCCCCGCGATAGATGAAAATCCACGAAGTAGAAACCATATGTTTGTATGGTTATTTTTATATATTTTAAGCCCTTATAAACTCTCCCACACTGTTAACATTATTAGAGCCCTCTAGACATGAAATAACACCCTTTAGTCAAAAGTTTAAACTGTGCTCCATGACAAGACAGAGATGATAGTTCTTTCTCACAATTAAAAGAATGCAAATATATCTTCTCTTCAAAAGAATGCGTGTCAGTAGCAGAGAATGTCAGAGAGAGAGAGCGCGAGAGAAAAGCAAACAATCAAAAAATCAATACGTGCTTTTGGGCTTTTAAGTATGCCGAAGAACCGCGATAAAGCAGCATTTTTTACAGGCGCGTCCGTATCCTCTAGGCAAACAGCCTCTGTGCAAACAGCCCCACTGCTCACACGCCCTCCGTCAGGCGCAAAAAATGTCAGAGAGAGTGAGAGACACAGAGAGAAGCAAACAATCAAGCACCGTGCCGGAAGCATATAGTATATCATTGAGGAGTTTTAGTTAATACGTAATACATGCTCTGATTGGGTAGCTTCTAAGCCATTCGCCAAAAGTGTCCCTTGTATGAAATCAACTGGGCAAACAAACTGAGGAAGCATGTACCATAAATTAAAAGACCCATTGTCCGCAGAAATCCGCGAACAAGTGAAAAATCCGTGATATATATTTAGATATGCTTACATTTAAAATCCGCGATGGAGTGAAGCCATGAAAGTCGATATAGCGAGGGATCACTGTATATGTACTTTATAAAATATAAATTTGTAAAATTTTTATATTAAGTCCACTCTTTAAGAATCTAAATGGTAACATGTCCAAGAATGTGCAGTTGTATGCCCAGTCTTCCTGTAGGAAATTCACAATGTCTTAACTCTGTTATTTGCAAGCCATTTACTCAAAAAAGTTACATTTGAAAACATTTGCAAATAAATCTGAATTTTTACATTGTTTTTCAATGTGATTTTTAAGTACTCCTTTTATAACTGTAATTGTTAATATAAGCTCTTACAGTGCCTTTCCTACAACCTCCACTTTTTCCTGAAACAGTTTCCTACTTTCCAAATAACTTAGTGATTCAGACCGGGTACTGGGCAATTATGATTTGATTGAATGTTCAGTTAAAGGAAGAAAGTTTTCATATGGTTGAAAATACATATATTTACATATGGAAGATCAAACACCCCATGGGAAAACGTGAGAAGTTCCTTATGCAGTAAGTGTGAATTTTCCCCTGGGATTAATAAAGTATCTATCTATCTCTATCTAAACACATTCAAATAGTGGCACATTGTACAGCCAGATGTTTCAAAGCTCCACAGTCCTGACCCAGTTAATTTGTTTGGGATTTTTACATTCTAACCAACCTGGTATGTGGTTTTTCTTGGGTACTTCATGCTTTTTATGTAATTGATAACTTTAAACTAGCCAAGTAAACTGAGCATTGGTGTACGTATGACAGTACCGATGACAGGGCAACTCCTGATTCAGGATAGTACTGAAAAATGGAAAGATGGTTAACAAGTATGCAATCATTTCCAGATTGCACATTGTGAATCTAACTAAAAATGTCTGGGACTGCTATGTACACAATTTTATGCATGTTTCAATTTCCTAGTGAATTACAAAAAAATTATCATTTCAAACAAATGAGGAAATAGTATGTGTAAAAACAGACTGGGAATGTAAGCAAAGATTATGTTTGCACTTTGTTAATCAATAGTTCATCTAAACTAGTTTTAAAATATTTTTTTATTCTTTGACAAGTACTGTAAACAAAAAAAAATCAAGAAGTCTCAAATAACAAAAGTAATGCAACTATAATTAAATCCTAGCCCACTCTATAACCATACATAGTATAATCCCTACCCTGTTGACCCCCAACATGAGGTCCAAGATCCCAGCCATTATTGAATAGTCATTAATTTTGGAGATTTCTATTACAAAATAAACAAAACATTTACTGTAGCAGCTACAGAAGCCATAATTACATCAGATATAATTAACACAGGAATCATCTAAAGTATTTTTTTATCACTGAGTATGGGGGTATTTGGGATTCCAATGGCCAGTACATTTGCAAAGTGATCTTTCTTGAAGTGTAGCATAGACTGAACATCAAGCATCCTAGATTTAAAACAATCAACTTTTACTCACAGAGATCTGAAGCAGTACACTTTTTAGTATATTTGTCCTAAACTACTACTAAACAATCTCAGCAAACACTGAAACAATGTTAATTTGTAAAATTTCCAAATTTGGAATGTGTATCTGGAATAGCCTGACAAAAATCAAGTAAAACATTTTACATACCTCAAATACATTAGTTTGCTACTTAAATATTTAAAAAAGAAAAAATGGAGGCAAGTATATTATTATTAAAACTTCAGCTCCTGAGTGAAACTGCATTTTAATCAGTGCATAATATGAAGACATACGCATTTATAGTTAGGTAACGAAGCAAGATTGATGAACCGAATAGCCTTCTTCTGTTTGTCAAACTTCTTACGCTCTTATATGATGCACCATAAAGGAGAAAGTAAGAACAAAAATGCAGCCTCTAATTAAATAGTGTATTTACATAATCCTGTGGGAACCTTAAATGTCTGTGCTTTTTCAGGGAAACAAGTTTACTACTTTTTACTGAGCTACTAAATTGTAATTTAGTCTTGCTCACCACTCTTTACACAACATATTTGGCTCCAGCAGACCCCCGTGATCCTGTGTTCGGATTCAGCGGGTTGGAAAATGGATGGATGGATGGATGGAGAGTTTTGTGTAATACAATATGTAAGAATACACTGTTCTGTTCACATCTTGATTTATTTATGGGAATAATTAGGCACCAGTGCAAACATAAGTATAAGACTGCAGAAATGCCAATTATTCATTGTAAAATCTATTTATTGCAATAACCAATGCCTTCAAAATCTGCCTAGTAAAAAATTACATTACAACAATGGCACACTAATATTTTTAATGTCACAGTCATGATTGCATATGGCAAATCTAATCTCAGGCATATGGAAAAAAAGAAAACTTACAGGTCAAATAAAACAATGATTTAAGTTAAAGTTAGCAGCAAGCCTTTGATTAAGGGATTCACTGGAAAGAAAATCTGCCGTAACTATGGGTCTCACTGAGCCAGGCTGCAAAGCTGGTGATAGATATATCCAAACGTTAGGGCTTTAACAAGTTTCTGGAGAATTAAAACGGGACTTTGATTTTCAAAGAATACCTAATAATAATAATAATAACAATACATTTTATTTATATAGAGCCTTTCCCATGCTCAAGGCGCTTTACAGAGTTTAAGAAAGAATGGCAGGGTATACAGTATATAGCATTTTACTAAGCCAGAAAAATAAATAAAGAAGAGTAAGATGGTAAATTCAGAGAAAAACCTAACAGACAACATAATTGATGATCTAGAACACATACACAGGTTACATGAACATCTTGACTTAGAGGTAAACTGAAAGAAGGGTAATAAAGTCAGATAGAGCTAAAAGCCTTCCTGAACAGATGAGTTTTGAGTTGTTTTTTAAAAGAATTCATGGAGTCAGCTGATCTGATTAATTTGGGTAGGTCATTCCAGAGTCTGGACACTATACAGCTGAAGGCCCTGTCACCCATGGAGTGTAGATTAGTGTGTAGCACAACAAGATTGCCAGAATCAGAGGACCTTAGTGGGCAGACAGGCACATAGTGATGGAAAAGGTTACTGATGTAGTTTGGCGCAAGGTCGTTTAAGGCTTTGTAGGTTATTAGCAGAATTTTATATTCGATTTTGTAAGACACGGGGAGCCAGTGAAGGCGGAGCAGGATGGGTGTGAGGTGCTCGCTGCTGCTGGTTCGGGTAAGGACTCTTGCAGCCGTGTTTTGAATAAGCTGGAGCTGTGATATAAGATTAGAAGGGGCACCTGCCAGTAGGGAATTACAATAATCGATACGGGATGCGATAACAGCAAGGACAAGTTTCTCAGCATTAGAAAAGGAGATGAAGGAGCAAACACGGGATATGTTAAAGAGGAGAAAGTAAGAAAGTTTCTTAATGTGATATATGTGAGTGGAATAAGAAAGGGAGGAATCAAAATTGATACCAAGATTCTTTGCAGTGGAGGCAGGTCTGATGAGATCACCGCCAAGATGGACTGGGAAGGAACTCATTTTACTAAGTTGCACTTTAGTCCTAATTTGCAGGAGTTCAGTTTTGTTGCAGTTTAATTTTAAAGAGTTCTGCTCCATCCAGGTATTAATTTCACAGAGGCAGGTTGTGAGCTGAGAAAGCTCTGATGAAGTTCCACTTTAAACATTGAAATAGAGTTGAGTGTCATCTGCATAGAAATTGTAACCCAGTCCAAAGCTAGGAATATGGCCAAGGGGAAGCATATAAATACAGAAGAGGAGAGGGGCAAGGACAGAGCCCTGAGGAACTCCTTGTGTGACTGGCGCAAAGCTGGATCTGCTGTTGCCAAGACTAACAAACTCTTGCCTATCAGTCAGATAGGACTTGAACCACTGGAGGACAGTGCCAGTGATACTCAGCATGTTCTCCACTTTGGACAGTAGAATGTCATGTCTGACAGAGTCAAATGCTGCACTGAGGTCTAACAGAATTAATATGCTGGTTTGTCCAGAGTCTGCTGCCATAAGCAAATCATTGGTTACTCGTAGCAGAGCAGTTTCACAGCTATGCTGCGCCCTGAAGCCAGACCGAAAGGGTTCCATCAAATTATTAGAAGTTAAGTAGTTGGTGAGTTGGGAAGCTACAACACGCTCAAGAACTTTTGACAGAAAAGGTAAGTGGGAAATAGGCCGAAAATTGTTAAGATTGGCACCATCAAGGTCAGATTTTTTTAACATTGGGGTTACAGAGGCAGTTATAAAAGTGAGCGGCACAGAGCCAGTGTCAAGGGATGAGTTTATTATTGTTGTAATAGTCAGGAGACAGGATTTAAGCAGTGTGCTGGGGATGGGGTCCAGTACACAAGTAGTCGGCCTCATCTTACAAAGCAGGTTATTAACAAAAGCAGATGTGACTGGTGAGAACTTAGAGAAGGAGCTGGATGGAGTGGAAAACAGGGAAAGATATAAACAGATGATGTATTTGTGTTAGTTGAATTATTTAGATCTTCAATTCTGTTACGGAAAAAGTGGAGGAATTTCTCACAGACTTCAGTAGAACAACAACAACAACATTTATTTATATAGCACATTTTCATACAAACAGTAGCTCAAAGTGCTTTAGATATTAAAGAATAGAAAAATGAAAGACACAATTATAAAACAAAATAAATCAACATTAACATCGAATAAGAGTAAGGTTCAATGGCCAGGGGGGACAGAAAAAACAAAAACTCCAGACGGCTGGAGAAAAAATAAAATCTGTAGGGATTCCAGACCATGAGACCGCCCTGTCCCCTCTGGGCATTCTACCTAACAAAAATGAAACAGTCCTCTTTGGATTTAGGATTCTCACGGAAGGGCTTGATGATGATGATGGTCACGTAGACTTCTGCCTTTTAATCCATCCATCATTGTTGGAGCATCATGAAGCTTTGAGTAGGTGGAGGTGGCGCAGGCCACCACCACAAAGAAACCGGAAAAAGAAACAGAAAAGAGAGTAGGGGTAGATGGGCCAGATGCGGGTTTGAGTAGTTTATTAAATACAGAGAACAATATCCTTGGGTTATCGTGGCCACTTTCTATTATTCTGCCATAATGAGTGTTCTTGAAAGCAGTTAGTGCTTCTCTGTAAGCTCTTTGGTGGTCAGAGAAAGCCTTAATGTGAACAGTGAGGCCAGGCTTCCGTCTTCTCTCAAGGCGTAGGCCAGCTGCTTTCATACAGTGGTGTGAAAAACTATTTGCCCCCTTCCTGATTTCTTATTCTTTTGCATGTTTGTCACACAAAATGTTTCTGATCATCAAACACATTTAACCATTAGTCAAATATAACACAAGTAAACACAAAATGCCGTTTTAAATGATGGTTTTATTATTTAGGGAGAAAAAAAAATCCAAACCTACATGGCCCTGTGTGAAAAGTAATTGCCCCCTGAACCTAATAACTGGTTGGGCCACCCTTAGCAGCAATAACTGCAATCAAGCATTTGCAATAACTTGCAATGAGTCTTTTACAGCACTCTGGAGGAATTTTGGCCCACTCATCTTTGCAGAATTGTTGTAATTCAGCTTTATTTGAGGGTTTTCTAGTATGAACTGCCTTTTTAAGGTCATGCCATAGCATCTCAATTGGATTCTGGTCAGGACTTTGACTAGGCCACTCCAAAGTCTTCGTTTTGTTTTTCTTCAGCCATTCAGAGGTGGATTTGCTGGTGTGTTTTGGGTCATTGTCCTGTTGCAGCACCCAAGATCGCTTCAGCTTGAGTTGACGAACAGATGGCCAGACATTCTCCTTCAGGATTTTTTGGTAGACAGTAGAATTCATGGTTCCATCTATCACAGCAGGCCTTCCAGGT
This sequence comes from Polypterus senegalus, assembly GCF_016835505.1. Classification (NCBI taxonomy): domain Eukaryota; kingdom Metazoa; phylum Chordata; class Cladistia; order Polypteriformes; family Polypteridae; genus Polypterus; species Polypterus senegalus. Next base: position 142,450,317 of record NC_053158.1, on the reverse strand, counting down.
CCTGAAGCAGCAAAACAACCCCAGACCATCACACTACCACCACCATATTTTACTGTTGGTATGATGTTCTTTTTCTGAAATGCTGTGTTCCTTTTACGCCAGATGTAACGGGACATTTGCCTTCCAAAAGTTCAACTTTTGTCTCATCAGTCCACAAGGTATTTTCCCAAAAGTCTTGGCAATCATTGAGATGTTTCTTAGCAAAATTGAGACGAGCCCTAATGTTCTTTTGCTTAACAGTGGTTTGCGTCTTGGAAATCTGCCATGCAGGCCGTTTTTGCCCAGTCTCTTTCTTATGGTGGAGTCGTGAACACTGACCTTAATTGAGGCAAGTGAGGCCCTCAGTTCTTTAGACGTTGTCCTGGGGTCTTTTGTGACCTCTCGGATGAGTCGTCTCTGTGCTCTTGGGGTAATTTTGGTCGGCCGGCCACTCCTGGGAAGGTTCACCACTGTTCCATGTTTTTGCCATTTGTGGATAATGGCTCTCACTGTGGTTCGCTGGAGTCCCAAAGCTTTAGAAATGGCTTTATAACCTTTACCAGACTGACAGATCTCAATTACTTCTGTTCTCATTTGTTCCTGAATTTCTTTGGATCTTGGCATGATGTCTAGCTTTTGAGGTGCTTTTGGTCTACTTCTCTGTGTCAGGCAGCTCCTATTTAAGTGATTTCTTGATTGAAACAGGTGTGGCAGTAATCAGGCCTGGGGTGGCTACGGAAATTGAACTCGGGTGTGATACACCACAGTTAGGTTATTTTTTAACAAGGGGGCAATTACTTTTTCACACAGGGCCATGTAGGTTTGGATTTTTTTTCTCCCTAAATAATAAAACCATCATTTAAAAACTGCATTTTGTGTTTACTTGTGTTATATTTGACTAATGGTTAAATGTGTTTGATGATCAGAAACATTTTGTGTGACAAACATGCAAAAGAATAAGAAATCAGGAAGGGGGCAAATAGTTTTTCACACCACTGTAGATCTCAATCCTGAGTTTATACCAAGGAGCTGAACACTTAAAGGAAACCTCCTTATGTTTTAAAGGAGCTGTTATCTAATGCTGAATGATGAGCTGAGTTATAGTTGACAACAAGACTATCTAGTGTTGATGGAATAGGCTAAGACAGTAAAAGATCAGAAATGGATCCAGAAAGAACAGAGGGACAGATATTTTTAAAGGTTTCTGAAAGAAATTTGTAATTTACAGGTTAGAGAAGGGAGAGATAATGAGGCAGTGAAAAGTACTGCTTTATGGTCAGAGAGTCCCAAATCAGTGCTGTAAATGTTGGCAACAGATAGTCCAGAAGTACAGATTAGATCCAATATATGACCACCACAGTGGGTGGGCAAATCAACATGTTGTGTCAAGTCAAAACAGTCCAGTAAGGATAGGAATTCATTTCTCAGTTTAGAAGCGGGGGCTTATCAAGCATACATTTTAAAACTATTGTTTCTAACAGTTTTTTTTTACATATTTATAACTTTCTATTTTTTCCTCTGCTGCTTTCTTGTATGATTTTTTTCAGTTGATTTTAACTTAATCCTACATGCTTGATACATCTGCTTCTGCTTCAGTGAAACAAGTCACTTGCTTAGACTTTTATTGCAGCAATGGCAAGGACATATAGGTTTGCAGTTCACATCCTTGGCTACTTGCAGAATTAATACAATTTTATTACACACAATGTTTAGAATAGATGTGGACTTCACCAAGCCATTTCTTTTCATATTTTTTAAACATAGTTGCTATTTTATGTTGCTATATTTAGAGCTTAATTTAAAGCAGGCAATAAAAGTCACAAAATGCTGCCAAATTCCAGCTGTTTCACATGTAGGTCACTTTTTCAGGTCAGGCTAAACAGAAAGGGGAGGCACACTGTTGATTAAGGTAAGATATAAATAACTGAAACCAAAAGGTACATTTCTGGAAGCACTGAGGCAAGTAACAATATACTTCTGAGAATGAATAGTCTCTAAGACAGACAATAGAGAATATAATATTAAATGTGACAAGCTGGTTACTGCCTTGCATTCAATGGTACCAGAGCAGACAACACTACTTTTCTGTGGACTAACACATATCACAGGCAATCTTAGTTCACAGATTTGCATTGTGGTAACTGCCAGTGGCCAGCCATAATCCTGCAATAGTGGGATTAGAACTGCTCTCAGAAGCAATTTCTAAGATGATGGAGGCTCATCATCATTTGGGCCAAGCAGAAAGCGTTTCTGAATACTGTAAGCGGAGTGCTTCCTGGTGATGTCAATTGAGCTCTCTCTCACTCAGTCACCATCTTACTATATAGTACTTCCACCTCCACAGGCCCCTTTTTATCTTGTACTGCAAAGAACAGGATAAGCAAGTGGTCAGCTGGATGGAAGGAACCAAAATAACTCACTTCAGTCAACATGCCTAAGCATATACAACATATGTAAAATGTGTGAGAAAGAAAAAATGCTCTATGTAACTATTAAAATTGGGACTTTAACAAGATAAAAATCAAAGGTACTGCAAAGAATTCCTACCAGGAAAACAAAATCAACACCCTATATTTTCAAACAGTAGGGATGCCAACCGATCAAACTTTAGATTCTTTTATAATACAAAGAACGATATTTGAACATGATGCTGGACTGATATGCCTAGCCTTTAAATCTTCTTCATATTTAAACTACAAATAGCATGTACTAGTTGCAGTATTGTAGTATGCAGTATATTATTTATAAAGCATTTGGTTCAAACAATAAAAAATGTAAAAATTAGTACTTAATTTGAAGTTAGCAGTAACACTAACACTGTCACATGGAATGCAGCGGACTATCTGAATATGCAGTCTTAAAAACTGGTAAAACTCAGGAATACAGGGACACCAGGAACCAACAGATGGAGTTGTCCTCAGAGCAAAGAAATATTCAACCTACATTCCGAGAGGGAATTTTATGTTTCCTTAGGACAGAGGGCAGATTGAGACTACAGTAAGAGAAAAGTTGGGTGAAGGTTCAAAAGTCAAACAAAGAGGTAAAAGTAGATGTACTGTATAACAAGAAAGAAATGTTAACTGGAACTTGGTAGACAGGCAAGTGGATACGCGATAAGTTAAATTTTAAGATGGCCCAGCAAAGTAGGAGGTTTCTTGTGTTGTCAGATACCATGACCATTGTTTATCATTTGATTCTATATTTGTTCAGAGTATGGAGTAAAGCAGGGAATGCCTCTATTAAAATACATAACACTAAGTAAGTTGCAGGTCTACAAGAAAATTGTTGTGAAAAAGATTACAGTATAGATGAAATTCAAAGATATGGGTAATACAAAGGTTAATGCACAATATTCTGCATTTTCTGCCATCCGTTGTCTTTTTACCAAAATTATATTTTATAGTTGACAAAACATGCAAAAATGTCAATATTATTCCAGTGTCAACTGAATCTTAAACAAACAATTACAGTTCTATTAGCCTACCTTGAAATGATCAAGTAAATCCTTGGTTGTGAACAAGCCCATAAATTAAGACCCATGGTAATGGGAGTTAGCATATGTATCTTTCTTGTTGGGGGTCCAGTATCTTATGCAAAAGTCAAGTTGTTAGCTTTTCCTTGTTTTATTCACACATTCATTTAACAGCAGATAACAAACATTTCCTTGCTTTCAACACAAGGTCTTTTCTAATTAATTGTGAGATTCCACATTTCACTAATAATTAATTTTATCTTTTCCACAGTTGAATGACCTTTCATATTCTGAATCAAAGTACATCTTTTTGAAAAGTTTGTGAATGTCTTTGGTAAATGTATAGAACTAGTATTGACTTACAATGTAGAAGACCACTGTTGTCATAGAAAATCTACTGAATGCTGGGAAAGTGGCTGTATTATTTATTAGGTCTTATCTGAGGAAGAGCAGTGGACAAACTGTCAGCTAACAATCCAAACATCAGACTCAACTGGTGCCAGACTCCTTCAAGAGCTAGCATATCATTTGTTCTTGTCAGATTTCATGTGGGAATCGAGTGCCTTAATGCCCATTTTACCTACTTTGAATTTATTTCAACATATTTTACATCTAGCTTAAAAACAATTGGTTGTCAACTAGTACTGGTACTTTTCATCCTCTGGCCATTTATGGTAAATTTTGCATTTTCCAGCTTTTGAAGACTTACTCACTTTAGCTAACAAATGAATCCATGGAGTAGAGTTTGATATAGTCGAGTGTTAAATTGCTCTTTGGATGTGATCTCAAAATTTATACTTCTAAAAAGAAGACATTTTCAGACATTCAGACACGGCAATGTCTTTATCATCTCAGACCCCAAAGGGATTTCAGGTTGCCCTCTCAGTTGCTAAATAACTTAAATACATTCACCATCAAAAGTATTCTGACAAGAAGTATTGTTACCTGGTTTGGAAACAGTATGCAGCAAGATCGCAAGGCTTGGCCAATGATCAGTGACACCAGCCATCCCTACTATGGCCTCCTTTCTGTTCTGAAGTCTGGAAAAAAGAACCCCTACCTGAGACCAGTTCAGAAAGACTAAAGAGGAGCTTTTTCTCAAAATCTATCCGCAAGTTGAATAAGGAAAGTGTTTAAAACAACATGATGCCTTATTGTTAACTCTCTAACATTAAGTTTTTTATTTAGTTATCACATACAAATAATTCTATTGATTACTTTTTAATATTTATAAAGTAATGTGCTATTGTCCCTTTATATTCCTCCTAAAGGCACAGTCATTGGAGTTTAGTAACTAAGGATTTCACTACATATTGTGACAAATAAAATTTTATTCAATCTTTATGACCTTGAAGACTGTAGTAAGATAGACAATAATGTAAGGAGCTGACACATTTGCAGTAAAGGTAGGGAAAAAGAAGAAGTTTGATCTGGTAGAGAATGCTGAAATGTTGAATGTTGAGATGGACATATGGAGTTAAAAAAAAAAGCACAGAATAAGAAATGAGACAATCAGAGGTACAACAAAAGTGGGAGAGATATCTAAGAAAGTACAGAAAAGTAGGTTGAAGTGTTATGGGCATGTGATGAGAAGAGACAATTAATTACTTGGGCAAAAAAGTAATGGGATTGGACACAGAGGGGAAGAGAAAGCAAGGAAGGCCAAAGCAGAAGTGGATGGAAGGAAAAGGGTCTGACTGGGGAGGATGTGCAGGATGAAGCTTTATGAAGAAGTTTGAGTAAGCACATCAACCCCATAGAAGTGGGAAACGATGAAGAAAAAAGTTCAGTGTTGGCTCTATCTTGTGAACTTCATTTACAGAATGGTTGTTAATATGCAGGGTGCACAAATATTGTGGCAAATAGCCTTAATTTTCAAGATTTGATACAATTTATTTTCGTAAGAAACTGACTTTGTCATTATACTCATTACCTTAGACCAGGGGTCTCCAACCTTTTTTCCCCTGAGAGCTACTTTTACAAAATGCAAATGGCCAAGAGCTACTCATGTTTTCTAACGTTTATTCTCATAGCTTATTTCAACCCAAACAAACTGAATAAGCTTGTTTTGCCTGAATGTTTACAAAATGCTGGTGTCCACAACTCACATTTTGCATTAAAACATGACAAAAAATATTTAGTTCACCTGCAAGTGCAATTTGTACGTCTGTATGCATTTTCTAGTGTATCTCATACTATTGAATTAAAAAATGAATACTGTCAAAACAAAACAATGCAATTCCAAATACACAGATATCACTTATTAATTTTTCATATTGTTACATGTTACCATTTCACTTCACAAGAGTATTCACATGTCCAGCTGCATGTGTAATGTGTTTTTAGTTAATGAGATGATTGGCACTGCATGGAGTCAACAAGAGAGGTGTATGGCGGAGTGTAGCCACTTAGGTTCACTCTTATGGAGTAATTTAAATGTTTGTCTGTCAGTATTGTTCTGAACTTTGACTTCATGATATTCATATCAGAAAAGGCAGACTCACAGAGGTATGTAGACCCAAACAAAGCAGACATTTTCAGAGCTGCTTGGTGAAGATTCTTAAAGTTATCTGGCTCTACTAAGCTCCAGAAATGCTGAAAATGCTGTTGAGACTTTAACTGCACATTATTTTAAAGGTTTACTTAAATATAATATGTAAAATCAAATGTCTGTCTGTATGTATGTCTGTCCTATATATGTACATATATACACACACATATATACACACAAATACATATATATATATATATATATACATACATACACACACACATATATAAACATATATATACATATACATACATATCTACATATATACACACACAGCTATTTCAGTATCAGTGCAATACGCTGTTTGTTAAACGGTTGACTCCCGCTCTTACGTGCAATAACAAATCAAATCATTCAGTTGTCTTTGCTCATATGTCATTTTAGAGCTGGACGCCTGGCATCTTTTTTTGGCCACAAGTTCGTTTCTGTTTGCTGTGAGGTTCTGTGTTGTGGAGATTCTCAGGATGGATTGCAGGTGCTCATCAGTGAGGCGACTCCTGTGTGCTGTTTTGTTAGTCTTTATCACTGAGAAGAGCTTCTCACACAGATATGTGCTACCAAACATGCACAAGGTCCGAGCCGCATGTAGACGGACTTTTTTTGTTCTTCAAAGTCACCAAAGCGCCGTGCAAACTCAGTGCTAATAACTCTAGCTAAGCAAGCGCTGCATTATGGGATCTGTAGTTTATTGTGTTACCAGCGCTTCATATACCCGGGCTTTAATAACAATAATACAGTATATAAAATGATCTCACGGGCGGATATAATTACACGCCGGGCGGATGTGGCCCATGCCCTTGAGTTTGACACATATGGACTAAATAGAACTTGAAAAGATATATTTTTCAAATGTGATCGCAATTCAGATAGAGTTGACGCGCACTAAAACCTGCATGCCTCAATGAGTCATCCTCCCTCGCTCTTACTTTTTACCGCTCATCTAATGAATACACTGAGTATGGCTTTACCAAAACAATCATTGATGGCGAATAAAGTATCCATTATTCGAGTATGTAGAGCGGGATATATATATATACATATATATATACCCGCGTATCGCAGCGGAGAAGTAGTGTGAGGTAGAAAGGTAGAAAAAGAAAGGGGAACATTTTAAAAATAACGTAACATGACTGTCAATATACAGTATTTGTTTTGTGAGTGTTACTGAGTGTTGCTGTCATCAAGGATTTGATTATCATTATTTCTTTCAATCAGGTTCGTATTTGTAGGATGTGTTGTGTTCAAGTTACATTCCATGTTTGTCAATCGTTGTAAAGATGACAGGTTTCATTCATCGATTCGTTTCTTACTGCATCAATAAACAGCTCGTCTTCTTCTTTATCTGAGACCTGACACACTGCATGCACAGGTTTTTTTTACACTGTCTTCCTTTAGCGGGACATTGACTTTTTCCACCATGTGCTTTGTTTCCACAGTAGCTGCATTTATGAATATGCTTATCAGACGCTTCATATTTTTGCTGCCTTTTCAATTGTGTAATTCGGTTTTTGTTCAGCTCTTTGGAACTGTTGCTTTTATCTGTGCACTGCGTCAGTTCACGTGAGCCACTCGGTGTACTTGCATCGAAGGTTCCCAGCTGTGCTGGTGCCATCTCGTGCTATGTCCATAGCTTTATTTAATGTTACCTTAGTCCTGGCACTTAAAACTTTCTCTCGCAGTTTCGCTGAGTTTGTGTCAAACACCACCCTGACCATCTCATCTTCCTCTCCATAAGCACAGTCCTTCACCCGTTAATATTTACCCGTGGCAGTTTGCTATTGGATTGCCGCTGACGGATGGCCTTATATGGGCAGGCACTAAATTACAAAAGCCAGCGGCAGCCTGTCTATGAACTTAATTTAAAGTGTAGGTTTACATCGTGCTTTGTTCCCGAAGTAGCAGAACTCATCAATATGGTTGTATATGTCACTCGCTCGCTTCTTATTGTTTCGCTGCCTTCTCAATTATATAATGCATGTTTTCTTGAGCGCTTTTTTGAGGTCTTCCTGGTTTTCTATGTACTGCGTGATTACGTGGGAGGCGTGATGATGTCACACGAAACTCCGCCCCCACGGCGTTGAAGCTCATCTCCATTACAGTAAATGGAGAAAAACTGCTTCCAGTTATGACCATTACGCGTAGAATTTCGAAATAAAACCTGCCCAACTTTTGTAAGGAAGCTGTAAGGAATGAACCTGCCAAATTTCAGCCTTCCACCCACACGGGAAGTTGGAGAATTAGTGATGAGTCAGTGAGTGAGTGAGTGAGTGAGTGAGTGAGTGAGTGAGTGAGTGAGTGAGTGAGTGAGGGCTTTGCCTTTTATTAGTATAGATTCATTACCCCTTTGGCGAGCTACTTGGAAAGGGTTGCAAGCTACCGGTAGCTACATATGGGGATGGATATTTGAGGAGTAAACCACAAGACAATGATTATATTTTCATATTATGTGCATTATAGAACCATCAACAACAAATCATATCAAATTAATAATATATTAAACAATTATTATAAAAGTAAAGTTGAATAAATTGGACTGCATGAATAAAAGGTAAAGTACCACTAATGGTTAACAGAAATAGCCCAAATGTTCATACAAATCTACATTTTGTACCTAATACTTGTATGCAAAATTTGGTTGACCTAAGTGAAAGCGTACTCAAGTTATCGTGTTTGCATACACACACACAGACACACTGACATAATTCCAAAAAAGGTATTTTCGGACTCAGGGAGGTCTAAAACATCAAGGTTCATCAAAATCTTGACAACGAATCTTTGGACGATTACTATACTTTTCTCTATATTTTGTACTAGCAAAATACCCGCGCTTCACAGCGGAGAAGTAGTGCATTAAAATTTTTATTAAGAACAAAATTTAACCTTTTTAAACTGAGGGAAAATATGCCAATAATTATTTGTTAAGGATCTCTTTGTATACCATGTTGTCAGTTCGGCCCTCCGGTTGTAATATGACCAAGCTGTGCGCTGAGCTTACTCTTGAGCATGCAACTTACAGTTGGCCATGTGAACAGTAATCTTGTCTCAAATCTCACAGCTTGGATTACTGCTGTCATAATCGGTTTGAGTTTCATGGTTTGTTTCAATTACGACAGTATTTGCAGGATTTGTTGTGTTGAAGTGACATTCGGCATCTGTCAAGCGTTGTAAGCACACAACCGGTTTCATCGATAAAATCACAACCAGCTTTTGAGAGTTTAAACATTCATAAACATCAAAGTGTCCACTACTGAAATCGCCACCTATGAATCTAAGATGTTTAAGAGGCATTGGCGGTTGTCGAAAGGTGTAAAATATTTGGCCATTTCGGTACACTTGTAAGCGACAACCGAACAATTCTGCGGCAGCCATCAACTAACATGCAGAACCATAGGTGAAGGGCTTAAGCATTTCACTCTTATAGTGCCCCTGTGTAGTATAATTATCTCCTGTACCGTCGACAGTCCACATCTTGAACCTGTCCCAGTCATTCAATGCATAAGACACAATGTTCCTCCAGATATCAAGAGTGAGCCTGATATGGCCGTTCAATATGTAACAAAGAGAATGGAAAAGGTAGGTGCCATCTCTGGGCACGGAAACCACTCAGTAAGTGACAGTTCTTTGATCGATAGTGGTCACCTCGATAGATATGGTAATGGGGGTTGGAATGATAAAGGAAATGGGTACCTGAGCAATGTAGAGTAAGTCTAAAATACCTATATAATAACTATAATTGTAATAAACAAACAATAAAACCGCGGAGAAGCCGTGGATTAAACAAAAAGGCTGTAGTTATCAGTAGGGAGACGTGAATCCCGTGGCGAAGCAAGGAGGGGAATGTAGAGACGGGAGCGACGGAAGGTCTTATATAGGCCGGCAGCCAACAACGTGTGAGGCATTGGGATGGAGGACCCAACGCCACCTCACACAGTGACCGAGCTACAGGCTATGGATGTATATATGTACGTAAGTAGGATTCAGTTAGCGTTGGGAACCCGTGTACCAAATTTCTTGAAGATGGGCCCATAAGTAACAAAGACTGTTGAAAAGTTCAATATGGTGGCTGACAGTGGCATCATACCACCAAAATAAGTACGTACATTGGTTTCGGTTAGTAAAGGGAAGCCACCTATCAAATTTCGAGAAGATCGGGCCATAAATAAGAAAGTTCAACATGGCGGACATTGTTGACCGTTATGACCATTACGCGTAGAATTTCGAAATGAAACCTGCTTAACTTTTGTAAGTAAGCTGTAAGGAATGAGCCTGCCAAATTTCAGCCTTCTACCTACACGGGAAGTTGGAGTATTAGTGACATTGGAAAGTTCAATATGGCGGCTGACAGTGGTGTCATACCACCGAAATAAGTACGTACATTGGTTTTCGTTAGCTCAGGGAAGCCACCTACCAAATTTTGTGAAGATGGGGCCGTAAATAAGAAAGTTCAACATGGTGGACGTTGTTGACCGTTATGACCGTTACGCGTAGAATTTCGAAATGAAACCTGCTTAACTTTTGTAAGTAAGCTGTAAGGAATGAGCCTGCCAAATTTCAGCCTTCTACCTACACGGAAAGTTGGAGAATTAGTGACGTTGGAAAGTTCAATATTGCGGCCGATAGTGGTGTCATACCAATGAAATAAGTACGGACATCGGTTTCTTTCAAAAGTTTAATATGGCGGCCGACAGTGGCGTCATACCACCGAAATAAGTACGTACATCGGTTTTGGTTAGCGCAGGGAAGCCACCTACCAAATTTCGTGAAGATGGGGTCAAGCCTTCTACCTACACAGGAAGTTGGAAAATTGGTGACGTTGGAAAGTTCAATATGGCGGCCGACAGTGGCGTCATACCATCGAAATGAGTAAGTACATCGGTTTCGGTTAGCGCAGGGAAGCCGCCTACCAAATTTCGTGAAGATGGGGCCATAAATAAGAAAGTTCAACATAGCGGACGTTGTCGACCGCTATGACCGTTACATGTAGAATTTCAAAATGAAACCTGCTTAACTTTTGTAAGTAAGCTATAAGGAATAAGCCTGCCAAATTTCAGCTTTCTACCTAAATGGGAAGTTGGAGAATTAGTGATGAGTCAGTGAGTGAGTGAGTGCCTTTTATTAGTATAGATATGAGAAAGTAAAAAGCACTGTTATTTATACTACTGTGGTACACAAAGTTATAAAAAAATGTTCACATACTATACCTTATTGCACTGCATGTTTCCTTGTTTCTTTTCTTACTGTTTGTGAAGATATACAGTGATATTTTAAGCAAGTTTTTAAAGTGGTGATAATATGATATGCAAATGTATATACATTCTCCTTAAGTGAGGATCTATATTTAAAATGCTACAGAAAATGTTCCGATTGGATACTGTATTTTCCCCCATGCCTTCAGAGTGACAAGTCTACCTACTCATCTGTGATTTAAAAATACCATGTTTTTAATGGATTTTGATTTTGATAAAAAAATAAATAATTTTAGAAATTAAATCTTTCAGTCTTGATTTTGAAAGGTTTTATAAACATAAAGATAACTACAGTACATACTTTTTAATAGCAAAAAATGATTTTGTAATAGTACATATAATATAGTTTGTAATTATTTTAAGCCTGCTTTTTCATTGAAAAATTTTGATTTCTAAAATTACCTCAATAACTATAAAGATAACTATAATTTCTTCTTCTAATAACTACCTTCAAAACCAAATCAAATGTAATATACCTCCACCACAATAAACAAGTTCTCACCACATCTGATGTGATCCATACCATTAGCCTTTTTTGTTTAAATTTAGCATTGTACTTTTAACACCAGGATAGCATGGTGGCCAAGGGAATAAAATGTCAGTTTATAGTTGGGAAACACTTGTGAAAACTAAACTGGTGCCTATAACTACTTTCCTTTAACAGCTGTTCCATGTTTTAAATTGAGGAGGTATTGTCCAATTCAAGAATTTCAGATAATAAAAAGGACATGTGACTTTCAATATTAAGCAGATACTACCATATAGTTATGTATAATTACTTGTTCTATTTCACCGATTCCTACCTTGTGTCCGGTTCTGCTAGGAAAGTGTTTAGATCACTGTGATGCTGGAACTGGAAGAAGTTAAAACATGGATAGGTGTATGGATAGTTGTCCATAATAATAGTGCTTTTCCATAAATCTTCAGACAAAAACATAAATTTTTATATCTGAGGCAATTGATTCTTGTAATTCTTGTAATCAGATTATAAAAGTGGTTAAACTCGTTTTTTGCATATGCTAATAAAAAACATTTGCCTTATATGTTTCTTTTTCAACAATTGGAATGAATTAAATTGCCCCCGCAAAGATCTGGGAAATAGTTTTTAATGAAGTAGCCTTTTGTGCTTCATTATGTGTGAAGACACAAGCTGTCTGGACCTCATTCCTAACGTTTATATTCAGCTGTAAAAGACAGGTTGCTTTGAAGCTGTTTCCTTGTCCCATTCTTTTTTTTTTTTTTTTTTTTAAATTATCTTTGGACAACAGTGGCTTCCTGCTTGCTGCTCTTCCTTTGTGGCCAAGCCTGTGAAACCCATGTTGCATTGTCCTTTTGGCTCCATTAAGCAATACAATGTTGGAAAAGTTTAGAACTCATTTAGCTTTTATCACCTTAATCTGCTGAAAGTTCCTCATGTTCATTTTCTTAGTGTTTTATTGTCTGATGTGTTGCATACAGTATAAACTTATATATACATAGATGTAGCTATGCATACTGTAAAACATACAATGTATAATAATATACACAGTATATATTTTAATGTACTGCAATCTCAGAACCAATGTAGTTTTATTGAGTAACATTTTTGTTTATACATAATGACATATTTGGATGCTTTATTTATATTTAAGGTGATAATTTGGATGAAGACCACCAAAAAATGTAACGATTCACAAGAATATAGTTTTTATGCCTCAAAACATTTTTTAAATTGATTTTAACTAGGCCTAATTGGATGGTGGGAGAATTTTTCTTCTGGCAACCAACCTTATGGAAATACTGAAGAGTCAAAAACTTAACTGTTTGCAGCTCTGTAGTACTTACAGCAGACAAGGCACATAATGGTGCCTTTTTCTTAAACATGCAGCACGGACTGCTTTTAGGGCTTTTTATGCCGATTTTCATTTTATTATGGGAGAGTCTTGTTGTCAGTCGATCAGTATTTGTTTATTGTTTTCAAACCACAGAGGATCTATCCAGCAAAAAATGTAAAAACCTTCAAAGTGCTGTACTAGATTTTGCATTTCACATGAAAATAATAATAAAACACTCTGAGGAAAATGAGGTACCTTGGTCTAACTAAACCATGCACTTCTAACATTCAGACTAACATCCTAAACTTACTTGAATAATGCAGTGACAGAGTTTCCCTTGCTGTTTTTAAACTGTGTACATCCCCATGTCTTTACAACTCCAGCAATACAAACTAATTGGTATTTATGATTTCAAAGGAAACAGAATAGAGCCACTTTGATTTTTTTTCTTCTTCTTTAACTGTGTCAACATTTCATTTTAACTCAATGCATCTCAGTGAATTCTAAAACCAAGTATTCTTGATTACAGAAAAATGTCTAATTGCAAATTAGGAACTTTTACAAGAGTGACACATTTTCTTTTTGAAAATGGTTTTCAGTGACTTAAGAATGAATGCACTAGGTGTCATCTATAAGATGCCTCATAAAAGTAATGTTAATGTTCATGCTAAATAAGGTACAGTATTTAGAAAAGTATAGTCAGACTTTTTTATGTTATGTTACAAAGTCAATAAAACAAAATTAACTTGAAATATACATCACATACCACACTTACATTTGTGCCACAAGGGAATAATCGTCCAGTTACCACAGTTATGAAATACTTAAAAAGGAGCAATATAATGTACTGATATAACTTAGTTTACATGTTAGGGTAAGTGTCAACATGGTATAAATAATTAAGACACCTACACTCTGTTCAAGCGATGAAGTGCAATTGCAATGTTTTTAGTGTTCCATGACCCAGAACTTAAATAATTCATTACTAAAGTTTCAGCCATTGAATGTTACGTACTGAACTTTATAGTTACATGTAAAACTGTTTTCAAGACCAATTTAAAAAAAAAACTGGTTTACAACTAAAAAACACTGCAAAGGCTACACTAACACTGACGGTTTCAACAGACTCAATTCTAATGTTTTTGGAACTTCTTGTAAAGACTGGATTCTTACTCTATTTTTGAAAACAGAAAAATGACACCTGCCATCCAACCCTTAAATCAGAATTGAGTTTCACATTCATACTATAAACCTTATCTCAAATATTATTGTAAAATCTCAGAATGTGATTGGTTAGGCCACTTGAGCTGAGGTTTTCAAGTATTTTAAATAACTATACTGAAACCAAAAAATATTTTATCTTTGTTACTCTCTTTTGCCTAAGCCAAACACTGGTGTATGAAAAGTCATTTATAATAGAGATCAAAGTGGTGGCAAGTTGAATTTCACTTGTGTGGTGGAACTTCTATGCAGACAAATATAAATGAGTATTAAATTATTAACACAATATTTGAAGGTTTGCAAACTGGTATGGTTAAGAAGAGGTATAAGCAGTCATATATATATATATATATATATATATATATATATATATATATATATATATATATATATATATATATCTGCAGTACCAACCAAAATGTAAAAACCTTAATCAAAGACAAAATACAATCACTGCCTTTCATGTAATCATCTTTGTTAGTGCAGATCTTTACTGCACCCTGCACTATTAATGAAAACATTCTCTTTCAAAACTGAAACCTATTTCAGCTTGCAAGATATATCAAATTACAGCCCGTGTAAATTTCAGTATAATCTACAGATAACTATAATGATCATAAAGATCAGGCAAAAGATCTAATTTAAAATTAAAAATTAGAATTAGGAATGCTGTGCAAATGAATCTTTAAACAAAATTTTGTATTTCACAGAGGCTACTGAAAAATCGAGAATTTACTAAGAACTGGAAAGGAATTTATCTTAGAAATAGTAGAATAATTAAAAATTAATCCAAAGTGTTCCGAATTATACTATAAAATTACTTCCTTTAAATTTGCTCATGCCAAACTATATTCAGTAACAAAATTTGGCATTTTTATGTTAGGTATAAAGTGAATTTAAAAATTATATTTTACTAAAAATTAAAAATAACTAAAACTGAGCACATTTTTTCATATACAGTGTACATAAGATGACATCAACTCCACACATTAACCTATACAGATTTGAGCAAGGACAGAGATTACATTTTGTCTTTCAAATGTCAAGAGATTTAAAAAAGTTGTTCCTCTTTTGATAAATGAATCTTATCTGAAGTAAGCCGAATTGGGAGGGCTAACTCTGTTTCCCTCAGATTACATTAACAGACAGGAAAGAGTACTGGGGAAACTGAAGAATTTTAATAAGGGCAGACCCTTTTACTAATTTGGCAATTGACACAGAAACCACAGAGAATAAAATGGACAAATTCCAAATATTCCATAATATGTAGCTGACGGTTAAAGGCAGCAAGGATGTCCTATGTTACAAACACCTACAGACGTCTGTATAATGTTTAAAATCTGTTTCACCTCAACATCTGAGAGGAAAAATCTTATTTCCTGGACAGCAGCACATATCATGAGAGGCTTGGCATCACACTAGATAGTTTCATATGTGTCTAGCCAACACATTATTATTTAATCAAATATTATTTTATTTGATATGAGTGCCTTTACTGGCATGAAACACCCGAGAACATTTTAGAGAAAAGGCAAGATTATAACTTAATATCAAAGATGCAACAGATCAGTTCAATAAAATCAAAGAGTTAAAAGTGTAGTACTCAGAGGGCATAAGAAGAAGAAAATACAGTACATGCACAATGTTGAAAAACAAACTCTCCTCCTGAAATTAGTGTGGGCAAAAGGAAGGAGAGATGAACCAGTAATGGACACATGGTGCATTAGATGTAAAGACAATAAAGGATGGGAAACTCTCCAGCTGCAATCCACACTCTCACAAATACCCACATTCACTAAATATAATATTCCGTGATTATTGAATATTTTCAAGCAGGGATCTTGTAAAGTTAAGTTCACTGCAGTTTTCCTTTTTAAGTATTCTCCAACAGCTTTATTAAATAGAACACATTTTAATACGCGTCTGTTTATTTTTATAACTATTTGTGGGAAATCATTTTTTGTTTTAATTTAACATCAATACAACTGATCCCTGGACTTTTTTCTTATTATACTGAAATCTAGTCTTCTATGTAAAGCACACTGTCATGCTGCTCACTGTTAACATTTCCGCACTATGTTACAAAACAATCTAACATCTGTATTGTGTGTCTTCTAGACAAATGGTAATAAAGGCCAACTTTTAAAACTAAACAAAAATCATTACATCTTCTCAATTCCTGATTTTTAATACTGAATAAGAGTGGCATTCATTTTCCCTCAAAAACATGAGAAATCCTATGAGCCAAACATATGAAATGACACAGTCATAGTTACTAAAGTATATACACACATATACAGTCATAATAAACCAAACAATCTGGATGCTATCCAACTAATTTATATAAAAATATGACTGTATAAAGCCCCAAATAGAACACGACTTATCAATCAAAGTTTATTTTAGTACTTCAGAAACATGTCCTGGGGAGATACTGTACTATATAGTTGGAGTTCAAACCTGTCTCAAGTTAATTAGAGTGCTGATTCACACCAGATTCTCAGATAGTAACTGCAGCAAAAACAAAGCATGACCCAAAACCACATTAGATAAATGTTTACTCCAAAGATCCTAATGTTCTAGAATGCATATTCCTGGATATTATGTTTTTTTTTCTAAAAGGTCCGCAATTAATACAGTATACTCATTGTAATACACTTAAAATACAGCATAGCATTCAATCATGTAATTATTATTTTTTTTAAATTGTACTGATTTCATTGTAATCACACAACATTCCATACAAATAGATCAATTTTTACAAAAACAGGATTGAAAACAAAATCAACCCCACCTTTGAGAAATAGAGCATGGCCAGCAGAGTAAAACTTAAAGCTAGTCAAAATAAGTAAATAGATGAATTAGTAAGTGAATAAAAAAAAAAATGGACATGAAAAAGAAATGGGGAGAGAATCTGCTTTCTCAGTGCTTATTCTAAAATGTTATTAAATAGATCCTGCCAGGTATTGAAAAAATTCTGCACAGATCCTCTAAGTAAGAATTAGATTTTTTCCAATTTCAAATAGTATACAGGTGCTGGTCATAAAATTAGAATATCATGACAAAGTTGATTTATTTCAGTAATTCCATTCAAAAAGTGAAACTTGTATATTAGATTCATTCATTACACACAGACTGGTGTATTTCAAATGTTTATTTGTTTTAATTTTGATGATTATAACTGAAAACTAATGAAAGACCCAAATTCATTATCTCAGAAAATTAGAATATTGTGAAAAGGTTCAATATTGAAGACACCTGGTGCCACACTGTAATCAGCTAATTAACTCAAAACACCTGCAAAAGCCTTTAAATTGTCTATCAGTCTAGTTCTGTAGGCTACACAATCATGGGGAAGACTGCTGACTTGACAGTTGTCCAAAAGACGACCATTGACACCTTGCACAAGGAGGGTAAGACACAAAAGGTCATTGCTAAAGAGGCTGGCTGTTCACAGAGCTCTGTGTCCAAGCACATTAATAGAGAGGCGAAGGGAAGGACAAGATGTGGTAGAAAAAAGTGTACAAGCAATAGGGATAACCACACCCTGGAGAGGATTGTGAAACAAAACCCATTCAAAACTGTTGGGGAGATTCACAAAGAGTGGACTGCAGCTGGAGGCGGTGCTTCAAAAACCACCGCGTAGAGACGTATGCAAGACTTGGGTTTCAGCTGTCTCATTCCTTGTGTCAAACCACTCTTGAACAAGAGACAGTGTCAGAAGCGTCTCGCCTGGGCTAAAGACAAAAAGGACTGGACTGCTGCTGAGTTATGTTCTCTGATGAAAGTAAATTTTGCATTTCCTTTGGAAATCAAGGTCCCAGAGTCAGGAGGAAGAGAGGAGAGGCACAGAATCCACATTGCTTGAGGTCCAGTGTAAAGTTTCCACAGTCAGTGATGGTTTGGAGTACCATGTCATCTGCTGGTGTTGGTCCATTGTGTTTTCTGAGGTCCAAGGTCAACGCAGCCGTCTACCAGGAAGTTTTAGAGCACTTAATGCTTCCTGCTGCTGACGAACTTTATGGAGATGCAGATTTCATTTTCCAACAGGACCTGGCACCTGCACACAGTGCCAAAGCTATCAGTACCTGGTTTAAGGACCATGGTATCCCTGTTCTTGATTGGCCAGCAAACTCGCCTGACCTTGTGTATTGTGAAGAGGAAGATGCAATACGCCAGACCCAACATTTCAGAAGAGGGCCACTATCAGAGCAACATGGGCTCTCATAACACCTGAGCAGTGCCACAGACTGATCGACTCCATGCCACACCGCATTGCTGCAGTAATCCAGGCCAAAGGAGCCCCAACTAAATATTGAGTGCTGTACATGTTCATACTTTTCATGTTCATACCTTTCAGTTGGCCAACATTTCTAAAAAATCCTTTTTTTGCATTGGTCTTAATTGATATTCTAATTTTCTGAGATACTGAATTTGGGACTTTCATTAGATGTCAGTTATAATCATCAAAATTAAAGGAAATAAACATTTGAAATACATCAGTCTGTGTGTAATGAATGAATCTAATATACAAGTTTCACTTTTTGAATAGAATTACTGAAATAAATCAACTTTGTCATGATATTCTAATTTTATGACCAGCACCTGTATAACATCAGTTACCCATTGACTTAAAAGAGGAGAGTTAGGATTCTTCCAGTTAAGCAAGATAAGTTTACGTGCCAATAGTGTAGTAAAGGCAATCACAGTTTGTTCGTCCTACTGTTAATAGGTTAGGAGGGATTGTGATACCAAGGCTATTTGAAAGGCATTAAAAATATTTGTCCAGAATGATATTAATTTGGTGCAGGCCCGAAACATGTGACCAAGTGAGGCTGGGACTTGATTGCAGCATTTGCAGGTTGGATATTGCCCTGGAAACATTTTGGACAATTTTAAACGAGGCAGATGTGCTCAATATATAATTTTGAGTTAAATAATTGTATGCTTTGCACATATGGAGCTTGAGTGAATTCTCTGCATTGCTACCTTCCACTCCTTTTCTGATATGTTGAATGAGAGATCATTTTCCCACTGTCCTCTTGGATCTTTGAAAGGGAGGGACTGTAAAATGGTTTTATATATTGCAGAAAAGCTGTCTAAGTCCTCAAAACTGAGCAATATTTTTCCAGCAGAGAAGGAGGTGGGAGGTGAGGGAAATTGGGCAGGTTCTGTTTAACAAAGCTTCTAATTTGAAGGTAGCGGTAGTGAAAGAAATGTGTTGCTGGAAAGTTACATTTGGAATGTAATTATTCGTAGGATGCAAAAACGTTGTCTATGTACAGATCCCAAATCTTTTCCAGACATTAAAACCTGCATATGTTTGCGAGGGTTGAAAAAGGTGGTTCTCATGCTGAGGTGCCACCGATAAAAGCTTCTCTATCTTAAAATGTTTCCTACATTGGTTCCATATTCTAAGTGAGTGAAGCACAATTGGGTGGTTAAGTATATTGGCGATAACTTGCATTTATTGGGGTACAAAGCAAGGAATATAAAGAAGTACTGCTAGATTTTATTTCTATTTTGGACCAAGCCTGTATATGTTCATCTATCTGTGTCCATGTCCATGTTTTTATAGTCTTTATATTTGCTGCCCAGTAATAAAACTGAGTTATGTAAAGCCATGCCACCTTTTGCCTTAGGTCTTTGTAGGGTCGCTCTTTGGATACGTGGATGTTTTGAATTCCAAATCAATTAGGTTATGGTTAAAACTAATTTCTTAAAAAATGATTTATTGATGTATATTGGAATGTTTTGAAATAAAAAGAGAAGCTTAGGAAGGATATTCATCTTAACAATGTTAATTCTTCCAGCTAAAGTGAGATAAACATGTAATTATTAATTGCAATAAAAACAGAATTATCATACAAGAGACCAAGTACAATTGCACGTAAAAGATTCAAAATACTGGTATAAAGAATGTAGAATTTGTTTTATAGCACTATATAAAACTATAGACCTACAATAAGTTCACTTTAAGTTTTAATAATGCACTGTACAAATACAACTGACATAATATCATTTATCACTAATATAATATTTTTATTAGTGTTACAGTGTGTTTCTGGTAAAATTTTGTAGGACTTGATTTTTTTGTGGGGTTTACCAGTATGAAACTGTGAATATTATCAAAGTGACATATTTTCCTTTGCCAGCACAGACCTGTGACAAATACCCTTCAGGCACTCCCATTTCTCTGGCAACCTATAAGACTTATGTTGTGTAGTCTGCACACTCTTTGTCTTTCTTCCAAGGAAGCCCTTGCTTACTACTCCGCTCCCAACTTTAAACTCATCAAACTAGTGGAATGAAGCTTTAAGGCCTGGCCTATGTTCACCTTCATTTATGGGATCCTGGATTACAAAGCCTCAGGGCTATAGCACTAGTCAGCGTCCTACTGGATACAGGTGCAATTGCAAAAGGATTAAGGTCAGGAGAGTATAAATTAAAATGAGTTATGAGTAAATCAGATAATTAAATTTGTGTATTCTATTACATTAAAATGAAGAATTTTAGTACATTTTGTTTATCATGGCCGTAGAGTGGAGACATGTTGCATGCCAGAAAGATTTTCATTGTACTCAGTACAGATTTGGCTATTTTGAGAAAGAGCTTCAATAAAACTACCTAATGATTATGGGCAATTTTACTGTTATAATAAATTTAGGAAAATACAGTAGTAATGAGGAAGAGAAAAGCTTTTTAGATGTGAGTAGTAACAAGTATTCACACCCCTTAATCAGTACTTTTCACTTTCGCAACCTGGAGACTTCGAATATAACCTACAAGCTTTGCACACCTGGTTTTACAGATTTTCTGCTGTTCTTCTCTGCAGATTCTCTCAAGCTCTGTCAAGTTGAGTTAGAGACCATCCATGGACACCCATTTTCAGGTCTCTCCAGAGGTGTTTTATTGGGTTCAAGTTTAGAATCTGACAGGACAACCAATGGTCATTCACTGAATTGTCTCTAAACCACTCTTTTGTTGTCTTTGTTTTGTGCTTAGGGTCATTGACATGTAAGAAGGTAAACCTTTAACCTAAAGTGCTCTAGCACAGGTTTTGACTAAGGATATCTCAATACTTTGCTCTGTTCAGCTTTCCATTAACTATGTCTAATCACCAAGCCCTTGCTTCACAGTTGGAATGGTATTGCATAGGTGATGAACGGTACCTGGTTTTCTATAGACAGGACGCCGATCTTGGTTTCATCAGACCAAAGAATCTTGCTTCTCACAGTATGATAGTCCTTTAGGTGCTTTTTGCAAACTCCAAGCAGGCTTCCATGTGTCTTTCACTGAGGAGAGACTTCTGTCTGGCCACTCAGTCATAAAGCCCACAACATTGCAGTGTTGCAGTGATGATTGTCCATCTGGATGATTCTCCATTCTACATACAGGTTCTATACAGTTCAGCTATAGCATGAACATCAGGTTCATAACACCTCTTTTACCATGGCCCTGTCTTCCACGATGGCTTAGTTTGGCCAGGAGGCCAGTTCTAAGAAGAGTTGTGGTTGTTCCCAAGTTCATCCCTTTAAGAATTATAAAGGCAACTGTTCTCTTGGGAACTTTCAATGCTTCAGAAATGTTTGTAGACTTCCACAGATCTATGCCTCACCCAATCCCTGCCATGCTCTGCAGGCAGTTCCTTCAATCTCCTGGCTTGGTTTATGCTCTGATATACATTGTCAGCTGTAAGACCTTATTGACAGGTGTGTACCTTTCCTAATCATGTCCAATCAACTGAGGTGAACTCCAAAAAATGTGTGTAAACATCTTAACAGTGACCAATTGAATGGGATGCATCTGAACCAAATTTCATAGTAAAGGATCTGAATTCCTGTATAAATTAGATTTTTATTTCTAATAAATTTGCTACATTTTCTAAAATCGTGTTTTCAAATTTTCATTCTGAGTGTAGCTTAATGTGGAGGGAAGATGAATTTAAATGATTTTAAAAACAAAGCTGCAAAACAGCAAAATGTGAAAAAGTGAATGGGCCTGAATACTTTCTGAATCCACTGTATAATATTATATGAATCAAACAAAAGAAAAAGCAAATCAAAGAATTGTTCAAGAAAATATGAAGTGTTCTATCAGTGATTAGCATCACTGCCAATAGAATAAATGTAATATACAAAAGCTAAACTTTACTTATTAAAAAATACTCAACAGCAAATGTTTATCCACCATTGACACAAAAAGTTTAATCTGTACCACTCAGCCCTGGTTAAGTATTTTAAGACTTACATTTACATTCACTCCCACTATAATAGATTGGTTTTAAAGTGCAACTGCTCGTGTAAACTGCATTTGGTTTTTCAGAAGGCAAAAAGGATTGTAAGCCCGATGAAAGTGTAATTTACTGTATACTTGACTGATATAAGAGATGGATCACAATTTCTGTAGACAAAATAATTTCAATCCACATTCTTCCAGGTAACTATTTATTAGCTTTAGAAAAATGTTTAAGGTAAAACAAAACAAGGACAACTCGTCATGTCATAAGTTTCCTTCCTACACCTCATTCAGATCAAATGATTAATTAGGTTTAACTCTATCATCCTGAGGCCTCCTAAACCCATTCCTCGTTACATTTTTTTATAACAACTTATAAATTATTAGGTATACAGTATGTGCAATAGTATAAGTTTCTCTTTTTGATTATTATATAGATATTGTGTAGTGTGTGCTATATTCTTCTTTACAGCTTGTAATGCTCTAAAGGTATACTATATTGTAAACTAAACTGTGGGTCATGCAAAAATACAATTTCCCCTCAAGGATTAATACAGTGTACCAAATTACCAAAAAATAAATATTTTCTGTACTGTAAAACAGAGGGTAGGTCCATGCAGGACTGTATACTACACCCCAATTTAGGACTGATCTATGCCCTCCTTTCAGTAAAACTAAGAAAGGCAATCCCAGGAACACTGATATAGCTTAAACAAGTTCAAAAATGGATGATGGTTTAAGTCAACAGTGTACAGAAAAAGTAAGTATGCCATAATACTGAATGTCTAGAAATACAGTAAAAGCTACGAGGCAATGTGAGAGCATTTATTACCAATACTTGGTTACTAATTGCTACGTCAATGACAAGGCCAGTCAATCAATCTGAGCTAACACTCCACATGAACAATGGACAAACTATCTCAACATTCTTTTACCATAGGCAAAGGCAAGAAAGTTAATTTACAGTTAGCATTCATCACTACCTCACCAATTTCTGTTTTTTAGACCTAAGCATCTAAACGCATTAATAATTAAACATTTATCAGTTTACAACATACCACAGTAATTAAGATATGCTGCACAACACAGTTTCAAAAATATTTATTCTCAAAATTTAAGTGACAACTTGTGATAAGTTAAGTGAGTAGTTCAGTGTGACACAGTGAGGCAAAGTAGATGATCTGCAGTTTGTTACTCATGCTGAACTCACACAAAACAAATTCATACATGAATTTGGCTTGTACACCTGCCTGCTTTCAAACTTTTCAGTTGATTTTGATGAATACTCTTTTGTTCTATCATAGTCTGATATGACTCGTTCTCCACCTACACAGACAAAACAAAAAGTATAAAAGTGCACTCAGGTTGACTCTAATAACTATTAAGGCAAAAACATCAACTTGATCATAACAAAACAAGTATTGTAATGAACAATTATTAGGCAAGCTCAAACAATGATTAGAGATGTCCCTAGCAATTAAAACATTACAAATTCAAACAAGGTACAAAGATTACTCATCCAAACATTTTTTAAACCCACTACATTCCCTTAGAGATTGAAGAAAACTGGGCAAACTATACCAATGAACACAGGCAAGAGGCAGAAATAATCCTTGGATACTAAAAAAAAAAAAATAATACAGCATGCACATGGAGTCAGTCACTTACATATGAACTCATTGTTCAGATTCATATTTTTAATGTAGTGCTGCAATGTTAAACACTTTGCACAAAGGTAGAGTGGTTAGGTCCCGGGGCCTCAAATATAAACATTGTGTACACACAAAAATGTTGCGTACTCCCATTTCCATGCTCAAATCCCGATGTATAAAACCTAAACTTGGCATAAAGCCATGCACACTTTCACACTAGCTCAAACCCTGGCATATGCAAGTTCTCCACTCGGTTTTGCAAACTGGTGGCACCTAGCGTCAAAGCAGTGCTTTTGTTCCAGTGTGGTTTCCCTTTCTTTTTTAGATCTACATCCCTGGCACGGCTTTATCATATACACTGAAATTAACAGCATATTGTTTATTAGTTTAAGGCATCTGATCGTAATTAACCTGTAACAATATAATGGTCCACGGAATGGCCAAACTATTCCAAATACCATAGCTGCTTTAGCGTTGTTACTCTCACTGCACCTCCTTCTTCTTTCAGCTGCTCCAGTTAGGAGTTGCCACAGCGGATCATCTTTTTCCATACTACTCTCACTGCACCACTCGGAGTATTTATATCACTATATCTGAGTGTGGAATCACTGCTCTACAGGAGCTGATCGGAAAGAGAATTATCGGTATACAGCATGAAGCACACACTGCCTCAGCCATGCTGCCTATTTGAACAGCTCCATACGGCAAACGCCTCATAGTCTTTCCTGCACTGACCTCGCGGTACAGTTATAATATTGCACAACCTGCGCCACTTAAGCACGTATTTACATGACGATATTTTTAAGATGAAATGCACCAAAATCTGCTTATTACATTATACAGATAAAATGTTAACATCATTTAAATAATCTATATTTTTTTTAATAATTAACATGTGAGGACATGGTGTTGCAGTGCTAACAAAGAGCTGGCGCCTCATTCAGGGATTGTTCCTGCATCGCGCTGTATTCTTGCTGGGGCTGGCGTGACACTGGAAGGATAGATGGATAGAAAAATTAAACATTGTGGTGGCCGGCTGGGGGCTGTGCCCAGTCGCGACGCCTGGATGGACCAGGAGATAGACTGTACTTTCCCCGGACAACGAGAGGGCAGCTGCCCTGGTTGGTGTGGAGGTCATGGGAATAAAGCATGGAAACTCAACCCTATAGGGGCCCGTGGTCACCGCCAGGGAGTGCCCAGACGAGTAAGGAGCCCAGGACATCAGCACTTCCGCCACCCCCGGAGGTGCTGGCGGAAGAAATACCAGGGACACCTGGAGTGCTTTCAGATGCTCATGCGGCACTTCTGCCACACCAGGAAGTGTCACAGTAGGATCATCAGGGGGCACCTGGAGCACGTCCGTGTGGGAATAAAAGACGCCAACTCCCTCAAATCATCAGCAGGAGTCGGGTGGAAGAGGACGAAGTTCGGAGGAGAGGAGTGGAGGTGGTGAAGGCAGGACTTTTGAGAAGCCCGTATTTGAAGGTGTTTGGTGTGGTTTTGAACAATCGGTGTTTGGCTGTCTGTGCCGGGGCTGATTCTCCACAACATGTACTACAACGATATTTCCATGTTCCTTAAAAGTTTTGAAGAATCAGAGTTCTAAGCTTACAGTTGGCTTAATGTCTATTACACAGCTGATTGTGTGGCGATTGGGTACTTGGAGAAAGAAAAGGAAGGACAGAAATTGGGGGTTAGTACGTTTGAAAGAGACAGTACTGCTGCAATAAATTATTTCATCGAAGGTCACACACGGCACAGCAAGCATCTTGCGTGAGACAGGAACAATCTCTTGACGGGGCGCCAGGTGGTTACTATTACTGCGTCACCATGTTACCATGTTTAATAACATGCTTTAATTCATATCGTCATGAAAATGATATCAAGTATACATCTCAGTATTTAAATTATTCAGGAAACTGTAATATCACAAATGTAATGGGTTGTGTGTCCTGTCGGAGGAAGAGAAAGCCTGTTTAAGATGCATGTAGTGATTCACACACATACAGCACATAGAACATATACAAAACAAATCATTTAACGTGCTATTTTTGTTACGATGGGATTTGAGAAACTTGTAAATTAAATGATTTTAAGATGGAAGTTTATGATGTTCTATTTTAATGACAAAATAAAGTACATGATTAAAATGAAAATTTAGAGATTAAAGTTGACATTTCGAGCTTTTTTCCCCACTGTGTCTCTATTTTCTCTTTCTTTTCTCTGTACCCTAATAAACTTTCATATGACATTCAGATAGTGGGCTACAACTCGCCTTTTCACGGCGACACTGATATCTTTTTTATTTCGGGTACTGTGCTACTTTGTGAACTTGAGCTTTCGAGTTTCTTCGACACTCTATGTCACTCGATTAACTTCCTTTTGTTGTTTATACCACTGTTTAAACCAACAAATAGTACGTTTTTCCTTGCTTCAATTTGGTATTTGCTGAAATTCTTCTACAGTATTTTCCCCCCGTGTTTCTGCTATTGCCTTTTTACAGAATGCTGAGCTTAAGGGCTAGATAGATAGATAGATAGATAGATAGAGAGAGAGAGAGAGAGAGAGAGAGAGAGACAGACATACTTTATTAATCCCAAGGGGAAATTCACATAATCCAGCAGCAGTATACTGATTCAAAGAAACAATATTAAATTAAATAGTAATAAAAATGAAAAAATAAAAATAAAAAAAGCAAAAGTCTGTCACTGAAGCTACTCCTCTGCCTGGATTTGCATATTCAAAGAGGCGTAATTCTGGGAGGAGTTGGGGAGTGGCAGCAGGCACGTGCATGTGCGTTACTTTTCACGCTGACCGGGATTTATGGAGCGTAAGAATGTGGAAGTTGGTGTACGCAGAGATTTATGCATCTAGATTTTTTTGTGCGTACGAACATTTCCGCTTTTGTCCATACACCATGTTTTAGTGTGAATTCTATGCATGGCATTATGCATGAGGCCAAAGGACACTGCATTTGAGTCCAAACTCAGCAACTCTCTACATGGAATTTGCACATACTGCTATCTGCCTATGTCTCTGAACACACTATGCTTTTGCTAGCATATCCCAAAGGCTTGCCTGTTAATGTTAAATGGCAATTTTAAATTATCCTGGCAGTGTACCCTGTGCAAGGTGACGATCCCACAATGTCAGGATAGTCACCTGTGATCCTGTTTTATACTAAATGGGTACCGACTACAGATGGATTGAATTCAAAAATAATATTAGTTTTCATTCAATCATATCCATCAAAACTATGTCAATATTTACTGAAATACTGGTGCATTTCCAGTTCATTTCACTTAGACTTGAACAAAACATTTAAAGTAAATCACACCTTAAGATACTGGCATCTGGGCTAAAAACAAAACCTGGATTTGGATTTATGAAACTCCACAGATTTGTAATCCTTCTTCAAAAATGGGTGTCAATGGTGCTGATTTCAATATGCTAACAGCACTTGCCTATTACTAAGAAAATGACTATGTCAGAATGTCAGTAGGACTTAAGAAGCTTAACTTATTCTAAAACCCAGGCAGGCAGGTAGATAGACAGAAACAAAAAGAAGTTGTGACTATTGAGAAGAGCAAGAAATCACAGAAGATAAGACATACCTTGATGTTAAAAATGTTAAAAAGAGCTACTACTACCTCCACAGCAAAACAAAAATACATCATAGGTATTTTTTTAATAAAGATGTTACCACCAATCAGTTCAGCAAATCTATTAAAGTTATTAAAGACCAGGGGTCTCAATTATTAAACTGTAAGCATTTTGAGCATGAAAATATGTATAGGCCAAAAACAAAACTGCACACACAAAAAAATTCCAATGTATAAAACTTGAAATATGCACATTTGTATGTAATTTACCATTTATAAATCACAATACAATCATCTTGTAAATGTAAACATGTGAGTGCCCCTCAAATCCTGCCCAATTGCTACCCAAAAACAACTATATATGGACTACGCTAATCAGCCAATAAATCGCGAAGCTGCAGAGCTTCAAGGGATGGACAGCACCACATGGTTTTGAGGAGTCCTATGGTGCATTGAAGTAACTCTCCTCTTTGTTGTGGGGTCAGGGAAAGGTGTGAGAAGACAGTGTCTGAGCAAGAAGCTACTATCACCTGGCACATGGAATGACATGATTGTTGTCACAATGAATTGTATAGGCTCTGTGAAAAACAGAGTTCAGCCAGTTACCATACCAACAATTAAGTCACCATATACAGTGGCATCAGTAAGGCATCTGCAAACGCTGCTTTGACTCAGAATAAATTAATTACAGGTTAACACAGGGTTCAAAGACACAACATGGAGGGGTATCAAAATTTTACTTTAGTTAAAACTGCTGCCTAAAATCTCCAAAATCCTGTTTTTTACACCGGCCAGGTCACTCTCTGTAAGGGGTCTGCTGCTTCTGCCAATCTCTGGGTGTGCTTTACCTCCAAATACTGCTGTTTTTTGGTATAATCCATAGTATGCACATAACATACTTTACATAGAATGACAGCTCTTAATTGGCACTGGTTAAACAATATGAGTGTGCCTTACTATTGACTTTCAGTTGATATCTGCCTTACAATGCTGGGATAGACGGCAACGTATCAGTGATTCAATTAATAGATGGACAAATATACAATATATGCCTGCAATTTTACTCTTGAATATGATAAAATGTTTAAGAACTGAAACAAGCATTCAGTTTATAGATTGAAATTTATGACTCTACAAACACATTAACAGTCACTTGTACTATATTCGAGTGACTAGGCTATTATCCTTAGTAGCTGTTTCCAAGATTAAAAAGGTTAAATAAGGCAATAAGCTCTCAGTACCAGCATGTTTTGTGGTTTTAGGGCTGACACCACAAGTAATTGAACAATGCAAAACATAATGGAGCCTCACCTCCAGATTTTATTTTTTGTCCTATTTTCCATGGAGAAGTGAAGTTTCCAGTACATTCTATCCTATTCACACAGGCGAAAAGTACACTATGATGAGAGAGTCTGTTGTGATGTCATAAGGTAAAAGGTGAAATCAATAATGCCTGGGAAGTCAGTCTATTGCAGAATACTACACACTCAATTGAACAGGAACAACTTGGATAAGATGTACAAGTTTTTACAAATATAGGAAGGGAATACACAAAAAGTGACTGAGCCAGAATTTAATTATACAATACAATATACAATTACTTTTGTATTGTATTGTATAATGTAATTTTATATTGTGTGGATGGTCTGCTACTCTTTAAATTTCTGTTGAAATGTTTATAACGACACTGGTAAAGCAAAAGTTACAATCAACCCTAATACAGGAATCCCTTGGCCAGGAACACAAAAGGAAGAAAAATACAACCAAGGTTTAAAGACAAAGAGAAAAATAGCAGCTGTTAAGAATTTAATTTAAAAAAATTAAGATTCTGCAATAACAAAATGAACATTGCAGACTGTCAAAAAATATTAAAAGAAACTGAGTTTATTAGCAAAACCTTTCAGAACAATATACAGTAGACCCCTGCGAAGTCGCGGTTCAGAGTTCACAGCTTCAGTCATTCATGGATTTTTCCTTAGAACCTATCTAATAATTGTTAGCGGAAACCGCAAATATCCTCCGCAATTTTTATGGCTTTTACCATGGCAATACTGCACTGCAGAGAGAGCAGGAAGCAAATGTAGTGGAAAACGTGCCTTGGAATGGTGAAAGTAGTCAATAGAATTTGAAACTGCAACTCCCAGCAGTCCCTGCAGTGGTTCGGACTGGTCTTCTGCTGAGGGTGCTGGGGTTGTTGGGGTCAAAGGATGCTAGCACAGCTTTTAAAAAGGGGGCCAGTGACAAAAAGCAAAAAAAAAGTTTTTATAATTTGTGTTTCAAGTTCCTGTCTGTCTGCCTGCCTTCTGTTGGATTACCTGTACTTGTTCATTTTGTCCTGGATCGTTTCGAACGTCTGGATTGTCTGCCATCTGCCTGTGTACATTAGGACTGTAAGTGGATTCATGGCTATCCTGTAAAGAAAGGAGCGTTCCTGAACCTGTCCACCCGCCTTCACCATTTCAGGAACTATCGGTAGGACTATCTTTACATTCCCATTCAACATGCGGATCTCTGGAATATCTATTTTCATCATTACATTTCATCCGTTGCCGTTTTTCATGATTTACTGTGTGTGTTTTGTTTGTGCTTTGTTGTATTCAATGTGTAATCGCCGTAAGGGGAAAAGGAGTGGTATTGTCGTTTTCTTATTTCATTTGTTTTCATTACATTCTTTATTTGCTGTTTGATTACTGGTTTGCTTTGTTTTGGTCTCCGTTTGCGAGTGCGTGTGGGTCGGGTCAAGGCTAGGTGCGTCCCTGGAATCTCCACCATAAAAATAAATAAATCACCGTCTTCTTGATGGTGTGAATCTTAACGGCACCAGACCGCTACAGCGTTATTCATTTCTCCTTGCTGCTGATTGACTGTGATACATCTCCAGCTGAGTGTTCTTGTGTTTTCTGTTTACTTAAAACCCTGAACAGCACCTGTTCTTTTTGGCTGATTGCTTTGTTTCTCTCTCCTCCCTCAGACATTCTATGCTCCTGTAGGGGGTTGTGCTCCCCTATGATGTTTGTCTATTCTTTAATCGATAACTAACTGCATACTGAGCTCGTTTTACTTCTGAAAGAGATATGTTTGTTTGAAGTGTCTGAATAAAGTTCCTGTCTCTACAAGCTTCTGTGTTTCTGTGACCCAAGCGTGACACCAGGCAGTACTGCAGCCTCACTGTCCCTAGGATTGAGCTGCTGCACTAAGACTAGTCTGCAAGCATCACTGTGCTTGCGTGCAGCCATTTCAACCGCATTTGGCTCAGTGATTTACTGAGTTTCATCCATTGCGTCAGTTGCACTTTGTACATATGGCTCTAGTAGTTTTTCAAATAGTTTTTACAGTTTATTAGCAGTGTGTAAAATGATCAGTGTTGCAGTAATTGTGATGCTCTTTGTATGAAAAAAGTGTTCCATTAAAATTTCACTTTTTCTTTATGAATTGTGACGTTTACTTAAAGTGCAACAAAAAAGTATTTGGCATCCAGGGATGCATTAACCCCCAAGTATGTGGCAGTTTAAGATGCCACCGAAACGAGCTTCACCGTCTAAGGCTTCTGGCAATGAAAACACGCTTGCATGAACTACAGTACATATAGCGGTAACATCAGTATTTTACATTCTAGCACTGCAGGAGACATAGCAGTACAGTACAGTATACAGGTTTACCTTTACATTATTTTTAGGTAATGTATTAAGCCGAGTTTGAAATTAAATGAAAGTGTTTTGGGGGCATATTTAAGGTTTAAACCATGAAAATAGGCATTTTTTTAACCACATCCAAAATTCGCGGTTTTTCACAATTCGCAGGTGCTCTAGGAACATAACCCCCGTGAATTTTGGGAGTGTACTGTAGTACAAGCACACTGTACCAACAACCCAGCCCATGGCACAGTCTCTAGGAGTAAAGGTTTGTTAAGGATTTACAGGAGAAGAGGAGCTCTTCTGGACTGCTATCTTAAAATCAATTTAATTTGCCACACAAATTGATATGAATAGAAAATAAATCTACAAAAAAACTAAAATGTGAAAAATGGGACATCAGTTGGCATTAAAATAAGTAAGAGGACTAGGTTCATGTAGCATACACTAAAACAATAATACATAAACAAATACAGGACTTTCACAAACAGCATCTTCTGGTGAAGTTGTTTGGTGAATATTAAAGCTTTAAAACCTCAGCAATAATAGTGAGGTAGTCAGGAATGGCCATCTTCCTATCTCCATTGAAAAGTGATGCAGAAATCAGATTAAAGTGCACTTAAAACTTAAAACATAAAATCATTCTATATCATAAACATAACTGTCCATCCAAAAATTATCAATAACAATTAACAGAAAGGAATGTGTCAAATCAAACAGACTTGAATGAAAAGCAAACCCCCCCCCCCCCACCCCATGTATTCTGTCCTACACTACAACATATACCCTCTCTTCAATTTCAACAACAAATCAGTGCTGTCATAATCATAATCCAATATCGAACATGTCCAGATGTGTATTAGAGGCTGAAGTTGATAAGGAAGCATCAAGTCTCTCTGATCAATTTTGTGTTGCCAAGGTTACTGCAATGCAGTGACATAAAAGGAATCTTTTAACTTGTCATATTTTCACATCACATCCTGAAACGTTATATATTGAGTTAGCACACTCATAAGCAGCTTGGCACCACTCTCCTTGTCAAAACAGGTAGAGCTGGCTTGAATGCTGACCATAAAACACTTGCTACAACTGGATTTGTATTTGGAGAATTCTGGCTACCTTTGGAAAAGCTACATATCACATCTACAAGCCAAAATTGTTCACATTTTGTTTGATGCCACTTAGAAGATGAACGTTGAAACCTCAGTCCTGTCAAAGAATCTCTTCTCTCACCAAAAAATTATTAGATTTTCAAGAATTAGTATATTCAACTGCAGTATTTGTTATACATGCAGAGACTAACAGTCTCACAGTTTATAAAAAAGAGATATGTACTGATATTACTTGCTTCAGTTTCTGGAAACAACAGACTTTTGGGTACAAGAAACAAAATTGATTAATGGAAAGTGTAATGCTGACAAACACTATTATTTAGGGTTATCATTTATCATTTAACTGTTCAATAATTTTTGATCATTCATGACTGTCACCAGAGTTTCTTCTATGCTAAAACTATGTGGCCTCCAAGGAGCATGAACATAAGAATATAGCAATTTTGCTTCCATGCTGTAGCTTGCTTGTTTAAAGTAACGTCCAGCCATGTATAAAGTAAAAAGGAGCCATAAGTCAATATCAACCTCACTCTTTTTAGCTGACAGCCACAATTAAACCCCAGAAGTACAGTAAAAGAAAAAAGTGCTTTAAAAAATGACATGCAATACAGATCGCTTTCAGACTTGTATCAATCATGAGGACCAGAAAGTACTCTATACATTTTTAATGTATAACAACAGTACCACAACCTGAGGAAAACAGAGTTTTATAAATGGAAAAAAGCATACTTTACTATCAAAACAGCACATTAAACTTTTTTTCCA
The DNA here is from genome assembly GCF_016835505.1 of Polypterus senegalus. NCBI lineage: Eukaryota > Metazoa > Chordata > Cladistia > Polypteriformes > Polypteridae > Polypterus > Polypterus senegalus. The sequence continues at coordinate 142,417,033 of NC_053158.1, read as the reverse complement.
GCGCCATGTACCAGATACAAAAATGTACAGGCAGCCTCAAGAATTTTTAACTCAAATTCAAATACTTGTAATATATATTTTAAATATATAGTGTTTACATCTCAATTATTGGCTTTGATGATGGCCCTAGAAAACCTTAAGGTTGCTAAGATGAAGAAAATGTGTGCTTTTAACACAAGAACATTGTCCATCAAGTGTCAACATTTACCAACACAGCATGCAGGGATCAGATCATGCTTATTTTAATCTTTTTCCAGCAAGGCAAATTCCTTTCCCTTGCATGGCTTAGACGATGGCCCTAGAAGACCTTAAGGTAGCTGAGATGAAGAAAACCTGTGCTTTTAACACAATAACATTGTCCATCAAGTGTCAGCATTTAGCAACACAGCATGCAGGGATCATGACTATTTTAATCTTTTCCTGGCAAGGAAAATGCATTTCCTTTGCATAACTGAGAATGTGCTATACTATAGCAAAGAAACCAAAATAGAGAATTAAAAAGAACACATTTTCAATGTGATAAAAAATAGCACATAAATGCAAGACCCTGATTAGAGGTTTGGCCGTCTGGACAAACTAAAACCAGACCAGCCAGATCCCAAATGCAATTACATTTCAGCTGTGCAATCAAGGAGACAGGCTGCTCTGCAGCTCCAGTCTATGGAAGCTGGGAACAAATTGGAATGGTTTGTACAGACTGCATCCTGGCTCTCTAAGACACGTTCCAGAAGTTCATTCTCTTTGCTGACCGCAGCCAAGGCAACACAGGAAAGGAATGTCAGACAGACACAGTCCCTCTATTAGAGTGACAAGTCCATGTATCAACACAGTGTGACTATACTGGAGTAATTGCTACCGATTTGTATCCAGCCCACCTGAGAAATCCATAATCTAGGACCTCTATTAAACATAGCCTGTCAGTAGTAAAAATAGAAAAAATATATGTTTTACAGTCTAGACACTCAATTTAAATAACAGAAATTTGACCTCAGTATCCATTAAATAATACACAGTCCAGAGAGGCCTTATCAGACCTTTTGGGGACTGAAACAATATTTTATTCATTAAACTAGAGAAGTAAATAAGGGCTGACTGTTTAGTCTCATTTCCAAGTATGCAATGAATAGTGTTAGAACTGCAGAATGGTGCCATGTGAGATTTCCTGTCTTTGTAGCTTTTCCACCTGAAAATACAGTCATTCAGCCTTACTGTAGCACATATTTACAAGCTAAAACATCTTACATTCACATTTTTGTTTTACTCAAAGTATGCAATATGTGGTAGACTTTTTATCAGATGTATAACATCCATGCACATAAGAATAAACATTATACTAATTATTAGGACACTTTTAAACAACAGTTTATACTTGAGTATTTTATATCTTTGTGTTATTTATTTGTGAACTGTATAGAAATACCCATAAGGTGCACAGTAATTAATGAAAACTACAGCAAACTGCATTCAGAGTTGTTACTACCTTGTAGCTAATGCTTTAGAGATTATCTCAAGCCCCTGAGACCCCGAACTAGATTAAGGAAGTTTTTTAATGATTGATAGAAAACTAGGTTATTTCTTCCTTTGCCACTAATTGGTTCTGAGCAGCTGCAACTTTGCATCAAGTGGGTTTAGGAAATTAATTGATGGATGAAATACAGCAAACTTAAAACACCACGCACTCCTCCTTAATAATTTTCCAAATAGGAAGTATCTTCGGGTAGAGACACTCCCCAACAAAGGCCATATCAATTCAATTGCAATGTCAAACTAAGCAGCTTCTTATCCATTTCTCAACTAATTGCAAACCAATCAGAAGAACTGCATTTTACATCTTATCTCATCTTCTGAAACTGCTTTTCCTTGTGAGGGGTCATGGTGGCATAAAGAGCAGCAAAAGATATACACAACTAAAATTTTAATTAGACTGTAAGAAATTCCATAACTAGTAATGCATTTGAAGTTGATCGTACCTAATAAACTTTTAATAAAATGCTGTACTAAATTATTGGCTTTTCTCTTTGAATAATCTTAAGGCCTTGGTATCTATACAAGGATAGGCACTCATAGTACAACATTTCCCCTAAATTGGAGAATCACATATTGATTTTAAGAAAGGCACTGTATATTCACATGCTGATGAAAATCATAATACTAAAGCATCAAGTCAAACAGGCAGTGTGTTAACAATGCAGGGCAACAAGATCTGGGAATTTTCAATCAAATTTGGCCAATTTAGCATCACTAAAACTAATATAAACTACTCCAATAAAAAAAAATGTTTTTTTTGTTTTTTTGGAGACTCAATTTAGGTCCTTACCACACCACCACAGCTGGGGGTTGTTCTGTGTACGACGTGCCCTGTCTCTTGGAATGTTTGGGGACTGGGACTCTGTGAAGTGTGTTGTAGCCTTGCCTGGGGAGGCAAAATGGGGGTGAGTTGGGGAGAAGAAAGAGAGCAACTTCAAAATGTATCCTTTTTACTCCCAGAACTGTAAGTGCCAACATAACAATAAGTTTCTTAGCCATAATATTTGTCAATAATATGAAATCAAGGTTAAAGGTAATTTATGAAACAAGACACTGCTTTTACTTAAGATTACAAAATGTCCTCAAAAGTTCAGAAACAGTGTCTGTCTGATCATACAGTTAATTTTGTAAGCCGGAACGTCAAAGGTTTCAATCATGATCTAAAGAGCAATAAAATGTATTCTATCTCCTAACAGGACTAAATGCTAAGATAGCATTTTTCCAGGAGACGCGCTTTAAAAGTAAGGATTCATTTTGATTGCAAAGAAATTGGATTGGTCAAATGTTTAACTCCAGCTATACAAAAAAAAAAACAGATATTTGGGAATCTTAATATATAAAACAATCTCAGTTGAAGCATCAGATGCAGTATTTGATCCTGAAGAGCGCCATGTTCTGGTGATGGTTAATTTATTCAAATCTAAATTTAATTTGATACCTATTCACCTAATGTGGATGATGGAGATTTTACCCAAAACATATTTTCATAAATGCCATAAAATTATAATAGCTGGAGACTTAATTGTGTCATCAATCCAGACTAGAACAGATCATCAACTACAATGGCAATAACATCTAATAACGCAAAGATAATCACACAATTTGTTATGGATCATAACTTATCAGACCCACAAAGATTATTAAATCCAAACTCAAGAGAATATTCCTTTTTCTCACCAGTACATCATATAACTCAGGAATTGATTATTTCTGTAGCAATAATAATTTTTTGCCCACTATCAAATCATGTAAGTACGACGCTTTTTCTATCTCTGATCATGCCCCACCAATATCGGAGCTTGAATCACTACGCTCTACATGCTCATTTCATCATTAGCAGATAAGACCTTTACAGAATTCACCTCCAAATAAATGTATTACTTTTTAGACACAAATGCATCCTAAGCGGTCTCAGCAGGAATACTCCGGTAAACTCTGAATGTGTTTTTAAGAGGACACATTATTTCACATCTTTCCCATAAAAATAAATCGGAGACCAAGAAGGCAGTTGAGTTAATCAGTGAAACTTCCAGAATAGATAAATCTGCCCAATCTCCAAAAGACACAAATGTCCAAAAGACAGGTTCTACAATCAGAATTTAACCTAATGACAACAAAAGAAATGTAACAGCTCATCTTTAAATCATGACATCATTACTATGAACAATGAGAGAATGCAAAGAAGATCTTAGCTGAACAAATCCATAAGCAGAAAGTCTGCAATGCAACAACAGAAATTACCAATGCAGATGGAGATAAAATCAGTGATCATAAAAAAAAAAAAAAAAAAAAAAACTCATTTTGGGAGTACTATAAATCCTTATATTCTATTACGTTTAAAGAAGATAAGACACAATCTGAGCTGTTCCATTGAACTCTCTAGCACAGAATATTAGACTGTACATATCCATTTATTTTATCTGAACAGTTTAAATATCTAGGGGTAAACATCACAAGTAAATATAAAGATCTTTTCCAACACAACTTAGCTATCTAAAGACAAGAACAGACGGTCTACCCTCCATCTCACATTAGCAGAAAAAATCAATACTGTCAAGATCAACATCCTTCCCAATCTTCCTTCTTTGACACAACCTAACTTTCAGTTTTATGACTGGGTGGCTAATATATAACCTAAAAAGTCCTGGAAATTGGCACAAACTGATGTACATGCAAGATCAGGACATTACTGTCAGTAGGCTTTGCGCCCTAGGAACCAAGTTAACTGAACTATTCTACAACATTTCAATAATTATTTACTGCTTTGATGCTGATCTTTCTAATCATAAAATAGGCCATTACAATAGCAACAGACGAGAAGAATTAATAATTAATTGCAGAATTACAGTATAAGGGTCCTCTAAAGTGCCTCTTTCTTTTGCATGATTTGGCTCAAAAACAAATCGGCATATTGTCTTCTCATAACAGGCTTAAGTTTCGAGTTTGGTATTTTTTCCATTCAGCCATTTTAGCTCTAGACTGTCCTCAAGAAACTGTGATACACAGACACAAACACACATGGACAGACACACAACCATCATCGAGATATTGATGTTTTTGGTATCAGGGGACCCTAAAAAGTCGAGATCCGTCGAAAACCAAAGATCAAAATTTTTCACAAATCTAAAGCTTTTGCTCCTCCCTCACAGAAGATATTTTATGGTGGTGGAGTGCAAAAAGAAACTGGCCTGCTCTGCAATAGAAATAAAATCTTGCTGTACTTCTCTATAAGTCCTGCTTTCTGCCCCAGTCAATGTACCAATAATCCAATTGTCCATCAATCACTCAGAATATGGAATCAATGCAGGACGCACTTCAAGGCAGAGAAGTTGTTATCTGTTGCACCTCTACATAATATATTTATTGAATATACTCAATTTGTCACACCTCCCAAGCATTACTATCACAAAAGAAATACTGATTAGTCTTGAAGACTCAGACAGCAACTCAACAACATATAACATATCCTAAAGTCTCCACCTTTTAAAGTTCCTATGGTACAGTGGGGAAAGGACCTTTCACTTAAGGGCAGCCATGCATAGAGTACACTCTAGCTCCATATGAGCAAAGCATTCTGTTATTCACCTTTAGTTATTTAATTGCTCACATTTATCTCCTTCAAAATTGTACAAAATATATTCAGAGCAAGATCCAACCTGAAAATGTTGCAATCTAGCTCCAGCTTCTCTGGACCACATGTTTTGGGAGTGCACCAAATTAACATAATTTTGGACAAAAATCTTGAATGCCTTTCAGAGACTTGATGTCACAATACCTCTAAACCTATTAAATGCTGTGTTTGGTGTACTGCTAGATGGGCTTAAAAAAGAGAAGGAAAATTTGATTGTAATTGCCTATACCATACTACTAGCAGGTAAACCTATCCTACTTAACTATATGAATCCCAGTCCACAATGTTAGTGGATAACTGATGTTCTGCACTATTTTAAATTAGAAAAAAAAATCAAATTCTCACTTAGAGGATCGGTCAAAGCGTTTTTAAAATAAGATCTAATGTATAAAATTTTAGAATAACCATTTATATTGGGGAAAAAGACATTTTTATTTTTGCCAATGCTGTTGGCTCTACTCTTTTTCTCATGTTTAAGTTGCATTCTTTTTGTTATGTTTAACTTGATTGTATGAATTGGTGTTTTTTTTTTATTTTTTGTATAAGTTTTGTCTTGATTGTATGGAATGTTATTTTCCTCTAATAAAATTAAAAAAAAGAAAATAAAAAACAAAGAAGACCGAAGAAGGAGAAGAACCAGATGAAGGCATGTCCAGAGACAGGGGGAAAAGAGGAAGGTAAAGAGAGTGGAAGTGAGGATAGGAACTTTGAATTCTGGCAGGATGACTGGTAAGGGGTGAGTGTTAGCGGATATTATGGAGAGAAGGAAGGTTGATACTGTATATTGTGCGTGCAAGAGACCAGATGGAAGGGGAGTAAGGTCAGGTATATTAGAGGTGGGTTCAAATTGTTCTACTATGGTGTGAAAAGGAGGAGAAATGGGGTAGTGGTTATCCTGAACAAACAGTATGTCAAGAATATTCTGGAGATAAAAAGAGAGTCGGACACAGTGATGATTATAAAGCTGGAAATTGAAGGTGTGATGATCAATGTTGTTAGTGCATATGCCCCGCAAGCTGGGTGTGCAATGGATTAGAAAGATTACTTCTGGAGTGAGTTGGATAAAGTGGTGGAGAATGTACCCAAGAGAGAGATAGTGGTGATTAAAGTGGATTTCAAATGACATGTTGGTGAAGGGAACAGAGAAGATGAGGAGGAAATTGGTAGGTATGGTGTCAAGGAGAGGAATGGAGAAGGTCAAATGGTAGTGGAATTTGCAAAAAGGATGGACATGGTTGTAGTGAATATGTACTTTCAGAAGAGGGAGAAACATAGAAAGATGTACACAAGTGAAGGAAGATGTACACAGGTAGATTATACCCTATGCAGGAGGGTCAGTCTGAAGGAGATTGAAGACTGCAAAGTGCTGACAGAGGAAAGCATAGTTAGGCAGCATATTATTGTGGTCTGTAAGATGATGCTGGATATCAAGAAGTGGAGGAGACTGAGTACAGCGACAAGTATGAGAGGTTGGACACTAAGGAGGGAGAAAAGGAACTGTACCAATTAGCTAGACAGAGGGACCAAACTGGGAACATGTGCAGTAGGTTAGGCTGATAAAGGATAAAGATGCAAAAACACTCATAAGCGGTCAGGGTGTGTTGAGTAGGTGGAAAGAGTACTTTGAGAGGCTGATGAATGGATGGAGAGAGAGAGAGAAAGAGAGAGACGGTTGGATGATGAGGAAATAATGAATCAAAAAGTGCAACGGATTACCAAGGAGAAAGTAAAGACAGCTATGAAGAGGATGAAGAATGGAAAGGTTTTTCATTAGATATATAGGCAGCTAGTTATGGCAAACCTTGAGAAAGTAAAATTTAAAAGTTTAAAACTATATGTAGTAAGAAGTTACAAAGGTACACATTTCCTGTTAATTTGATTAAATAACAAATAATACATACTAATAAACAAAAAAGTCCTTTGTCCATATTGTTATTCCATGCACTCCTGTACTGTACCAAATCTTGCATGGGATGCAAAAATATGTGCTCAATAAAATTTAACCAACTTTTAATTGTAAATATTCACTCCCTATTCTGATGAAAACATTGGTTATGCACTGCTTATTAGTTTACATGTTTTTCCAATGATCTACTACCATTATAAATTCAGAAATATTTGAATTGTAACTAAACACACAGTAATAGTATCAGTATATTTACATCTTACTAGATATAGTACACAAATTATGATAACATATCAAAAAAGTGTACCCTAGACTTGACTGAACAAACATTTCACTCACAACAACATTACTCAATTCCCTACCCTTTCTCCTTTTTGCACACAGATTTCATTGTAAAATGTCTTACTAATAAAATAAATTATGTCAAACCCATAAAAAACATTTAACTATAACAAACCATTGATATATTCTTAAAAAGCACTGGGAACAGGATCTTATAATTACATTTTTCACATGATGAATTGAAGTAAGCAACTGCCAAATCGGAGTGTTCCAAGGTCTGTGCCAGTTCCAGGCTAATTCAGTACAAAATTGGACATCATATTAACTGATTCTGTGTACAGTACTTAACACAGTAATTTTGTTCAATAATGTATATTTTACTCAGTTATTGTACATATTGTGTGTTTGTACGGTTTATAGCAGGCACGTCAAACATGTGACACGCAACAGAAATCTGTGCGGCCCGCATGACAGATCCTAGTTAGCACTAAACTTGTGCAAAATGATTACCATTGTTTGTGATTGAATCATTCTACATCTTCGGCGTTACTTATTGACTTTTCTTACTTCTGCCTTCTGACAAAAACACATTTCCCATGGCATTACGGTCCCGGAAACATCATCTGCTAGTATAGTTGCAGCCGCGAAGTCGCAAGTGAAGTGCTAGGCTGCGGTTTCGGCCCACTACCAAGCCGCGAGAGAACTGCCAACAATGGAGATTCACTCAGTAAAGCGTTACAGCAAAAAGGCTGCCCCCTTCACTGAGGACACTTTTCAGAACGCTAGGCGGGCGGGGCTTTGCAGCGGCGCAGAGAGAGGAGAGACTGCAGTGAGAGAGTATTACAACTAAGTATTTTTATGTTTCTGACAGTTTCCCCATATGACATGAGTCCACAGAAATCTTGTTACTATGAAGTACATTCAGCAGCAGATACTTTTGTTACAACGAAGTGACCGTGAAATGCTTGAATGAATCATCCACAGAGCAGTTAGTTCTGTGGTCACAGTTCAGTTGTGGACATATGCACAACGAGCCCCAAACAGAAACATTGTAAAAAATGTTCCTTCTTCGAACATTCCTCGTACTGCTTTTTATGCTGTTTTTATTTTGTGTGGTTTTAAGTGATACCTTTTCCTTATTGCTCGTCAACATTTGAAAAACATCCATTGGAATTTAACTCATTGTCACCCTTCTATAGAAACGGCATACTTGCTACATGCAAAAAAGAAGAAAAATCTTGGGTTGCAAACTTATGTGAACTGCTGCATTTGAAGATGCCGAAAAAGCTGTTTTTATATGGTTGCAGTGATGCTTGTTCAAGAAACATTCCTATTGATGCGGCACTCATTCAAGAAAATATAAGGTTTTTAAACTTGTAGCAGTGCTACCATTGGTTAGAACTGCATCTCCCAGCAGTCCTTGCAGGGGCTGTTGGGGGCAAAGGTGGCCAGAGGGGTTTAAAAGGAGGGCAGGGGTCGAAGAGAGAAAAAGTTTTCTTCTTGTTTGTTTGGTGCTTGTACTATCTGTTGAACTGCCTGTCGTTTTCCTGCTTTACATCTTCGTGTCCTGGATTGTATTGTTTGTTGGGGTGTGGAATCATTTGTCTACCTGTTTACTGTTACTGAGGACGTTGTCTGGATTCATTGGCTTTCACGGAAGAAGGAGCGCTCCTGAACCATTCATCGGTCATCATACTTCAGCAATTACCGGTAGGACTGTGTTTTTCCATTTCCCTCGCTTCATACAAATCACTGGACATAACTTCACCGCTGATCATTTCATACATGGACTTTACTGCGTGTTTGTCGTGTTTATCTGTTAATTGTAGGGATCAGGGGTGGTATTATTGTTTTCATTTAGTTAATTTAATTTCATTATACTTTTATCGTTTAAGTTCCCAGTGCGTTTTCTTTGTCTCTGTAGTGTGTGTGTGTGTGTGTGTCGTGCCAAGGCTGGGGTTGTCCCTGGTAATCCTCATATAAAATAAATAAATCACCGTCTTTCACGACGGTGTGAATCTTAGCGGCTTCTGACCGCTACAAACTCTCTTGGGACCCGGACAAACAATCTCACACGTGGCAATAGCGCTTTGGGACGCACTTCGGGGGGGATCTGTGGTATAGCGGGTCCATTGCGCTCTCAGTAAGGGCCAGTTTTTAAATAAATAATCACCGCACTCGAGGCGGCTTCGTGAGGAGGCGTAGTGGTTGTAGCAAGCCGTGGGGTGATCTGCGGTGTGGGCGATTCTCACCGAGTGTACAGGTGTGGAACTGCCCACTTCCGTGATTGTTCCCGTGGGTAATGTGCTGCAGCTGCTATGGCCCTTCGCTGTATAAAAGAAGCGGCAGTCGGTTGGGAGGGTAGAAGAAAAAGATGAAAAAAAAGAAAAAGAAAGACGAAGGTTGCAGAGAAGAAGGCAGGAAGCAGGAAGTAAGAGAGACAGCGCCGGTACGGAAAAGCGAGCAAGGGAGAAAGCAGGCAGCTGGGAGGTGAGCCCACAAGGGGAGTGTTTCGCTGACACTCAGTGGGGCTGGGAAAGCGGTCGCTCCAGCTGAGCGACTAAGTAGCTGGAGTGACCAGCGGAGGAATCGACTTGACCTTAGAAGGAGCGGGAATCGAGAAGGCTATGGGCTGGTATAGTCCAGCGTGAGCGCCTTGACCGCTGGGAAAGAACCCAAGTCTTGGTCCGGTTGGGAGCCTGACAAAGCCAAGGGTCGAAGGGCTACCGGACCTGATTTAAGGGCAGCTGATCCTGCAGGTAGGCAACTCTCCTGTAGAGCAGACCAGATGAGCGTATCAGGGGAGCCGCCATGGAAGCAGAAGACAATGGGCTTTTGGTTTTAACATATTACTTACTGTACTATTTTACCTTGTTGTTTTTAGAGGATTTTTCTATTTATTGATTTTAACCTCCACGTTTTCTTTTAATGGATTGTTTATTTAATGATTCTTTTTAAAGCACTGCACTTTATTTGAACACTGTTTTTGTTTGACTGTTTTAATAAAAGCACTTTTGCATTTTTTTTAACCATCCCCTTGCTCGATTGTTATTGCCTCCACTGACTAGCTCATCGGTGACATTACAGACGGTGTTGGACTCAAGGGCTTCCAAACAGTGATGGAAGCATGGAGCCAGAACCCACATCGTCACAGGATCCCAGATCCCAAAAGAGTTCAGAAACCTCACAATATGAAGAAGAAGAAAAGGATAACTGTGCTGACCACAACATGCTTCCGCATTTAGATAATATTCACGTTGAATTCCTCCCACCCAATTGCACGGCAGTGCTTCAGCCATTGGATTTGGGCATCATTCACACACTGAAAGTGTATTATCGCAAAGAAATGCTGAGAAAAATTCTCGTCAGCGTAACTTATAGATAGGAGAAGATTAAACTAACGCGAAAGAAGCTACTGAAGCTGCTTCCATTTCCAATATCCTATCTTTGTGATGCACGTTTTCTGCAGTGACAGCAACCAAAATGAGATTATGGAGTAGACTGAACATAAGCAACACACTTCGCGTGTCACTGTCTTCCATCCTCCCCAGATGGGATCGACTGGTTGCAGGAAAACAAGCTCAACGCTCTCACTGATTCTGCATTATAGTAAGCAGTATAATTTCGATTACTATATTATAAATTAATAATAATAGAAATGTAATGTAAATTGTGTATAAAACTGCCCCACGAACCCTCCCATGATCACCCCACAAACTCCAACCTCCAACAACCCACCTGTCCCTGGAAAAATCTGCTTCTAGTAAAGCAGTCTTTGGTGTCAAAAAGGTTGCGGACCACTGGGCTACACTACTGGCTGGGCTGCTGAGACTGGCCACTGGGCAGAACTGACCATCACGAGTAGTAATAGCTCGCATATTTTCACGTTTTTTTGATCTAGTTTTATGTAATTTTGTGTTAGTATTGTAACGAACAGTTAGTGCAGCATACAGCTGAAGATCTGAAGTGGACGCGGGAAGTTGGCGAGTTGTTTATTAACAGATTTTTGTGATTTTGAGTTTGTATAATTAGTGTAGGTTAGGGGGCATTTTGCATATCAGCTTATTTTACAATATTAACTTTGAAGTAAACTTAGTAAAGTAAAATTAGATTTTTGGAGGATTTGTTTTCCAACATGCATTACTGAGCAATGAATTCAGTGATGTTTTCGCGATTTCAGTTTACATGAACAGGACTTTGTGCTGTTTAAGTCACCATACTCTTACAACATTGAGAATCACCTGAGAATATCCAAATGGAATTGATTGAACTGCAGTCAGATTCTATTCTGATGGCAAAATATAACGAAGTTGGTGTGCAAGGCTTGTATGCTTACCTGCCACCCTCGTATGTACAGATCCTTAAGTTGGCATCGACAGTACTGTCTATGTTTGGAAGCACTTACCTTTGTGAGCAATTGTTTTCATTAATGAAAGCTACCAAAACCCCACACCGGTCAAGACTTACTGATGAGCACCTTTCATCCATCATAAAAGTTGCAGCTGCACAAGATTTCAAGCCTGATATTGACAAACTGGTTACTAACAAGAGATGCCAAGTGTTGGGACAAAAGAAATAAATCTTGCACTGTAAGACTCCTATATAAGCAATGAATATAATAAAATGAATATAATCTATACTAATAAAAGGCAAAGCCCTCACTCACTCATCACTAATTCTCCAACTTCCCGTGTAGGTAGAAGGCTGAAATTTGGCAGGCGTATTCCTTACAGCTTACTTACAAAAGTTGGGCAGGTTTCATTTCGAAATTCTATGCGTAAGGGTCATAACTGGAACCTATTTTTCTACATATAATGTAATGGAGTTGATTTGGAGATGGCCGTGGGGGCGGTGTTTCGTGTGACATCATCACGCCTCCTACGTAAGTACGTAGAGAACAAGGAAGAACTCCAAACAGCGATGAGCACAAAACGCCATTTCACAATTGAGAAGGCAGAAAAACATTATGAAGCAAATGATGCATACAAGCATATTCATAAGTACAGCTACTGCGGAAACAAAGCACGGCGTGAACCGTAAGTTTATATTAAATTAAGTTCATAGACAGGCTGCCACTAGCGTTTGTAATTTAGTGCCTGCCCATATAAGGCCGTCCATCAGCAGCAATCCAATACAAACACTGCCGGTAAATATTCACGTGTGAAGGACTGTGCTTATGCAGAGGAAGATGAGATGGTCAGGGTGGTGTTTGGCACAAACTCAGCGAAAATGGGAACCTTCGATGCAAGAATACCAAGCGGCTCACGTGAACTGACGCAGTGCACAGACAAAAGCAACAGTTCCAAAGAGTGTTGAACAAAAACCGAATTACACAATTGAGAAGGCAGCAAAAAAATATGAAGCGCCTGATACATAGAATCATATTCATAAGTGCAGCTACTGCGGAAACAAAGCACACGGTGGAAAAAGTGAATGACCCGCTAAAGGAAGACAGTGTAAAAAAATAAACCCGTGGATGCAGTTTGTCACATCTCAGATAAAGAGGAAGACGAGCTGTTTATTGATGCAGTAAGAAACTAATCGATGAATGAAACCTCTTATCTTTACAACGATTGACAAACACGGAATGTAACTTGAACACAACACATCGTACAAATACGACCCTGATTGAAACAAATAATGATAATCAAATCCTTGATGACAGCAACATTCAATAACACTCACAAAACAATTACTGTATATTGACAATCATGTTACGCTATTTTAAAATGTTCCCTTTTCTTTTCATAACTTCTACTTCTCCACTGCGATACGCGGGTATATATTTAAATGTATATATATACCCCGATCTACAGTACATACTCTCGCATAGCCAAGCCACATGCTGTGGCGCAATTGTAGAGTCTTCGCCTCTAATGCCGACATTCGTACGCGCGCTACCCGATTCATTTTACCTTCGCATCTCCTTGGTTTGGGACGTATGAAAAATATTCGTTAACGAGAATCATGTTACGTTATTTTTAAAATGTTTCCCTTTATTAGCACAAGCACAGCTGAGAAGCTTCGATGCATGTACTCCATAACGCTTAAAAATAACGATTTAATCACACTTTCAATTCCAAGCAAACAGGAACTTTTGTCAATGCATGATTTCCTGGTACATCCATTACACTGATGCACACATCACAGCTACAAAAATGTTAAGAGTCGGAATAAAGCGCGTTCCTACGACTGATCATTTCGACTTCCCGAGAAGCCTTGATAAAAGCATGGTTTTGTGCACACTGAAAAGCAAGCAAAATTAGATGCATTACAGAAAGCAGACTTTGTGGCTGTTACTGGGGATCATTGGACTTCCGTGACCGTTAGTAATTCTAATTACATCTAATTACAAAATGTTCAATGATCACACTGTTTTAGCCTAATGTATAAAATAATTTTGGCTAAGGTTACTCAGAGTTTAAAGATTAAGTTCGTCATATTACCTTTTATTTTTCTGACTTATTTTTTTAAGAAGAAAAACTGCACTTTATGTTGAAATTTTGGTTATTGTTATTTAAAGACAATACTATTCTGAAAATCTACTTAAAGTACTTAAACTACCACTTTATTTTTAAGTCTGCCCAATTTTAACCAGGGATGATATTTTTGTTTCCGTTTTGAATTCAAATGCAGTTTAAAGGCTTTTTTTTTTTCAGAAATTAAAACAGCTTCAGTTTACAATAATTATGTACATGTCTATTATTTGATTCTGTCGCCCACTAAAACACTTTTAAATTTAAAAAAAAACATTTATGATTTGGGGCAAATTTACGCAGCGATTACATACGATTAATCAAGATTAATTCTTACACAGCCTCAAATTAATTGGATTAATTTTTTTAATCGAGTCTCACCCCTAATATATATATATGTGGATATATATATGCAGATTTGTATATATAAATGTGTATATACAGTATATATCTAGATATGTATATGTGTATATACAGTATGTATATATATGTGTGTGTGTATATGTATATATATATATAACTGTGTATATATATGTTTATATATGTGTCTGTGTGTATATATATATATATATATATACATATATACATATACATATATACATATATATATATACATACATATATATACATACATATATATACATACATATATATATACATACATATATATACATACATATATATATGTATATACATACATACATATACATATATATATATATATATATATATATATATATATATATATATATATATATATATATATATATATATATACACATATATATATATATATATATATATATACACATATTGTGAACGCTGGCCCCGGCACAGACAGACGGACAGCATATTTTTGCCCAACACACTGTTTATTGACACACTATTTACAATACAAAAGTCCAGTGCACACTCACACGACCCCAGTGCCTCTGCACCGATTTCCCCAAAGTCCAGGCCCACAGTCTCTGTGCCTTTGTCCTGGCCGCCTCCTGTCCTCTCTCCAGCTCTGTCCACTTCCACCCGACATCCACCAATCACTGGAGGGAGGCGGCCCTTAAATAAGGCTCCCGGATGAGCCCCAGGTGTTCCCTTAGCCACGCCAAGCGGCGGAAGTGTCGGCTGTCTTCCTGGCAGCCTCCGGTGCCACACAAAGTCTTCCCCGCACCTCCTGGTGTGGCGGAAGTGTCGGCTCCCGGATATTAGGCACTGGGCGCCGCCTGGCGGTGGCCACGGGTCCCTGCAGGGCTGGGCTTCCATGCCCTGTACCCAGGCCCCTGCCTAACCAGGACGGACGCCCCACTCTGTCTGGAGGAGGCACTCGCCTCCTCCGTCTCTCCATATGCCCCGCCGGGCTCCAGCCCCAGCCGCTGACCGTACGGGATAAACCGGCATCGAGCGCCGCCTGGCGGTGACCACGGGCCCTACAGGGCTGGGCTTCCATGCCCTGTACCCGTGGTCCCCAACAGAACCAGGACGGACGCCTCTCGGTGTGGGAGGAGGGACAAGCCCTCCTCTCGCCCTCCCAGCGCCCCGCCGGGCTCCAGCCCCGGCCGGCGACTGCATGGGATCAACAGGCATCGGGGCGCCACCTGGCGGTAACCACGGGCCCCTACAGGGTAGGGCTTCCATGCCTCAACCCGTGGCTCCCAACAAAACCAGGACGGACGCCCGCGGTCTGGAGGAGGCACAAGCCCTCCTCACGCCCTTCCCTGCCCCGCCGGGCTCCAGCCCGCCGGGGCCACAGTGCCCACCGCTAGCGAGGACACGGGTCCAACGGCACAACCCGGAAGGGCAGCACGCCCCCGTGAGGGTCCTACTATGCCCCCAGGGTCCAACACGGCACCCTGGGACATCCGCCTCGGCACCCCGCCGGGCGCAAACGCCCCTGTGGTCTGCGCCGCCTCGCCCCGCTGTTCCCCGCAGTTGGGACACTATTGGCCTCTCGGCGGAGCCCCGCTGAGCGCCCGCTTCAGGAGGGCAGGTCCCTGACGATGTTGTCCTCAGCACTCGCCGGGCTTCGGGCCTGTGGAAAAAGGAAAAGAGGGCCAGAAGCACTGCCAGGACACTCAGCCCGAGTGCCCTGCCGGTCTCCGCACTCCGCAGTGCTCCTGCCCCCTCCGACAGCCCCTGACTTGCCTGCTGAAGTCCTCCGTCGCAGGTTCCATGCCCGTCCGCCTGTTGTTCGCGGGCATCGCTCGCAGGCGGCTCGCCCAGCCGCCCAGGGATCTCCTCTGCCCGCACAGAGGACGCCCTTCTCCGACGCCGCACTCCAGCGCGTCTTCTTCCTATCGGAGGAACCGCATTCACCCTTCGTTCCTCCTTCTTTTTGACGCTGACGGTCTGGGTCTGAGCACAGCAAAAGCTCAAATCCAGCCCCGCTCGCGCCCAGGCAGAGCGACAGGAGACAGCTGCAGGCTTGAAGCGCAGGGCGCAGGACCCAGGGCACTCAGCAGCCCCGATCCTACCAGCCCTTGCGTGTTCGAGCTCCTCCCTCGCTAGCTGTCTGCACCGCCAAGATCCGCTGTTGGGAGGTCGCCTACCGGAGCCGGTCGTCCCGTAATCGGTCACGCCATGTTCGCTAACCCCCACTTGCTCTACGGGAACGGCAACACTCACCACTCCCGCCGTGTTCTGCCTGCCTCCGTTCCAGCGCCGCGCCGATCCTCCGTCTCACTCGGTGGCTTTTCGACGCGACCGCCAACTCCATCAGCTGCTCACACTGAGCGGCGAGAACACGAGCAGCTCCTCTAAAGACGGCTTGGCGGACCGGGACTCCTCCGACACACGCCGAGCCGCTGGTGGAGAGAGAGAGACAGACGTCGGTGGGCTTACCTGTCCATCAGCTCCACGCGACGCCTGCCTCCTCTGGGCCACTCCTCTGGCCCAATCGGTCTCGGTTTGGCACGACTGGCGTTCCTTGGGCCCGCCTCTATCCAATCATCGGCGGGCACGCAAGACACACCGCCAATCCCGCGCCTGTCAGCTGGCGGGACTTCCGCCCGCGCCATCTTGTCTCCCCTGTTTTGGCTGCGGAGACGTGCCTCTTCGCCGCACCGCAGCTGCGGCTTCGATTTCGCTGTCTTCTCAGCGCCGCCGCCGCTGCCGACAGCCCGCGGGTCGGCGTGTTCTGCCACAGACGCTGATCCGTTCGCCCCTTCCCGCGGAGAACAAGGTACATCCAACCGCAGGGCAGGGTACTCACCTCCCAATCCCGTCGTGCCGTGGCCCCTGCCTCGTGTGGCCTTCATCGGCAACGCCGCCTGGCTGTCCGTCTCAACAACGCTGCTCGGAGCCCGCTGCGCCCAGCGAGGTCCGCTCCTCCTCCGCACCGGGATGGCCTCTTCGTCCGCGGCGGTTTCCGGTAAACGCCCGCTGGCGTAACGGGCCGCTCCTGCGCCAGTGTGTGGGTCCGCTGCTGCGCCGGGCCGTTCACAGAAATATTTGATTTTGAAGCAGGTCCCCGCCTTGTATCAGGCGGAGCATCCTGCCGACTACGCCACTGTGAACGCTGGCCCCGGCACAGACAGACGGACAGCATATTTTTGCCCAACACACTGTTTATTGACACACTATTTACAATACAAAAGTCCAGTGCACACTCACACGACCCCAGTGCCTCTGCACCGATTTCCCCAAAGTCCAGGCCCACAGTCTCTGTGCCTTTGTCCTGGCCGCCTCCTGTCCTCTCCAGCTCTGTCCACTTCCACCCGACATCCACCAATCACTGGAGGGAGGCGCCCTTAAATAAGGCTCCCGGATGAGCCCCAGGTGTTCCGCCTTAGCCACGCCAAGCGTGGCGGAAGTGTCGGCTGTCTTCCTGGCAGCTCTCCGGTGCCACACAAAGTCTTCCCCCCGGCACCTCCTGGTGTGGCGGAAGTGTCGGGCTCCCGGGATAATTAGGCACTGGGGCGCCGCCTGGCGGTGGCCACGGGTCCTGCAGGGCTGGGCTTCCATGCCCTGTACCCGAGGCCCCTGCCTAACCAGGACGGACGCCCCACTCTGTCTGGAGGAGGCACTCGCCTCCTCTGGTCCTTCCAAGCGCCCCGCCGGGCTCCAGCCCCAGCCGCTGACCGCACGGGATAAACCGCATCGAGCGCCGCCTGGCGGTGACCACGGGCCCCTACAGGGCTGGGCTTCCATGCCCTGTACCCGTGGTCCCCTAACAGAACCAGGACGGACGCCTGCGGTGTGGAGGAGGGACAAGCCCTCCTCTCGTCCTCCAGCGCCCGGGCCGGGCTCCAGCTCCGCCGGCGACTGCATGGGATCAACCGCATCGGGCGCCACCTGGCGGTAACCACGGCCCCTACAGGGTAGGGCTTCCATGCCCTCAACCCGTGGCTCCCAACAAAACCAGGACGGACGCCTCTCGCGGTCTGGAGGAGGCACAAGCCCTCCTCACGCCCTCCTACGCCCCGCCGGCTCCAGCCCGCCGGGCCACATATATATATATATATATATATATATATATATATATATATATATATATATATATATATATATATATATATATATATGCCAGCAACATTCATGACAATGACAAAACAATTACATTGTCAATCATGTTACGCTATTATTAAAATGTTTCCTTTTCTTTTACTTCTCGCGCCAATCGCAGGTATTTTGCTATAGATATATATAAATATATATATATATATATACACAGATATATATAAATATATATATATATACACAGATATATATAAATATATAGATATGACAACAACACTCAATATCAATGACAAAACAATTACATTAGCAATCATCTTACGTTATTTTTAAAATGTTTGCTTTTCTTTTTCATAACTTCTTTAACACACTACCTCTCCGCTGCGAAGCGCGGGTATTTTGCTAGTCTATACTAATAAAAGGCAAACCCTCACTGACTGACTGACTCACTCACTGACTCATTACTAAATCTCCAACTTCCCGTGTAGGTAGAAGGCTGAACTTTGGCAGGCTTATTCCTTACAGCTTGCTTACAAAAGTTAAGCACGTTTTATTTCGAAATTCTACGCGTAACGGTAATAACGGTCAAAAAAGGTTGACAACGTCCGCCATGTTGAACTTTCTTATTTATGGCCCCATCTTCACGGAAATTGGTAGGCGGCTTCCTTGCGCTAACTGAAACCGATGTACGTACTTATTTCGGTGGTATGACGCCACTGTCGGCCACCATATTGAACTTTCCAACGTCACTAATTTTCCAACTTCCTGTGTAGGTAGAAGGCTGACCCCATCTTCACGAAATTTGGTAGGTGGTTTCCCTGCGCTAACCAAAACCGATGTACGTACTTATTTCGGTGGTATGACGCCACTGTCGGCCGCAATATTGAATTTTCCAAATGTCACTAATTCTCCCAAATTCCCGTATAGGTAGAAGGCTGAAATTTGGAAGGCTCATTCCTTACGGCTGACTTACAAAAGTTAAGCAGGTTTCATTTCGAAATTCTACACATAACAGTCATAACGGTCAACAACTTCCGCCATGATGAACTTTCTTATTCATGGCCCCATCTTCACGAAATTTGGTAGGCGACTTCCTTGCGCTAACCGAAACCAATGTACATACTTATTTCGGTAGTATGACGCCACTGTCGGCCACCATATTGAACTTTTCAAAAGTCTTTGTTACTTATGGGCCCATCTTCAAGAAATTTGGTATGCGGGTTCCCAACGCTAACTGAATCCTACTTACATACATATATATGTCCATAGTCTGCAGCTCAGTCACCGTGTGAGGCGCCGTTGGGTCCCCCATCCCAACGCCTCCCACGTTGTTGGCTGCCTGCCTATATAAGGCTGTCCGTCGCTTCAGTCTCTTCATTCCCTTCCTTGCTTCGCCACGGGATTCACGTCTCCCTGCTGATAACTACAGCCTTTATATTTAATCCACTGTTTTATTGTTCATTTATTACGATTATAGTTATTGTGTAGGTATTTTAGACTTACTTTAAATCGTTCAGGTCCCCATTTCCTTTATCATTCCAACCGTACCCACATTAACATGTCTATCGAGGTGATCATCTTCGATCAAAGAACTGTCACTTACTGAGTGGTTTCCATGCCAGGAGATGGCACCTATCTTTTCCATTCTCTGTGTTACATATTGTACGGCCATATCAGGCTCACTCTTGATATCTGGAGAACCATTGTGTCTATATATATATATATATATATATATATACACACACATATACACATATATACACATATATATATATATATATACATATATATATATAAATACATACACATACATATATATACATAAATACATACACATATATATATATATAAATACATACACATATATATATACACATATATATATATAAATACATACACATATATATATAAATACATACACATATATATATATACATATATATACATATATATATAAATATATATATATAAATATATACACATATATATATATATAAATATATATATATATATAAATATATACACATATATATATATAAATATAAATACATACACATATATATATATAAATACATACACATATATATATATAAATACATACACATATAAATAAATACATATATATATAAATAAATACATATATATATACATATATATATACATATATACATATATATATATATATACATATATACATATATATATATACATATATACATATATACATATATATATATATATATATATATATATATATATATACATATAGATATATATACATATATATACATATATATATACATAGTAAGATATGGCCGGCCATGTACCCCGGCCAATACCCCAAGCCGCCAGGTGGAGCCCTCCTTGCAGCATGGAGGTCCCCAGAAGGCCAGCAGGGCATTATGGACCATGTAGTTTTTATGCACCGCCCTGCTGGATGCCATGGGGGCCACGAGAGGGAGCCGAAGAGTTCTTCATGCCCTATGACCCGGAAGTTCGTCATAGGAAGAGCGACGGGCTTCCGGGGTGAGAAAAAACATCATTTACCCTGACCCGGAAGGAATAAGGACTTGTGGACTGTTGGGAAGGAACACCTCCGGGTCAGGGAATATAAAAGGACTATGGGAGCTCCCAGACGATGAGCTGAGTTGGGAGGCAGGGTGGCTAAGCGTCTGGGAGAGTGGAGGATTATTATTATTGTTATTATTATTATTGGAGTATTTGGGAGTGGAGGGTGCTTTGTGCACATTATTGATATAATAAATATCATTATTGGACTTTTACCTAGTGTCTGACGTGGTGTTTGAGGGTGCAAGGGTGCGAGCAAGCATCTTAATCTGTTACAACATATATATATATATATACACACACATATATATATACACATATATATATACACATATATATATACATACAGTGCATCTGGAAAGTATTCACAGCGCATCACTTTTTCCACATTTTGTTATGTGACAGCCTTATTCCAAAATGGATTAAATTCATTTTTTTCTCCTCAGAATTCTACATACAACACCCCATAATGACAACGTGAAAAAATATTGAGATTTTTGCAAATTTATTAAAAATAAAAAAAATTGAGAAATTGTACATAAGTATTCACAGCCTTTGCCATGAAACTCAAAATTCTGCTCAGGTGCATCCTGTTTCCCCGATCATGTTTCTGCAGCTTAATTGGAGTCCACCTGTGGTAATTTCAGTTGATTGGACATGATTTGGAAAGGCTCACACCTGTCTATATAAGGTCCCACAGTTGACAGTTCATGTCAGAGCACAAACCAAGCATGAAGTCAAAGGAATTGTCTGTAGACCTCAGAGACAGGATTGTCTCGAGGCACAAATCTGGGGAAGATAACAGAAAAATTTCTGCTGCTTTGAAGGTCCAATAAACACAGTGGCCTACATCATCTGTAAGTGGAAGAAGTTCGAAACCACCAGGACTCTTCCTAGAGCTGGCCGGCCATCTAAACTGAGCGATCGGGGGAGAAGGGCCTTAGTCAGGGAGGTGACCAAGAACCCGATGGTCACTCTGTCAGAGCTCCACAGGTCCTCTGTGGAGAGAGGAGAACCTTCCAGAAGGACAACCATCTCTGCAGCAATCCACCAATCAGGCCTGTATGATAGAGTGGCCAGATGGAAGCCACTCCTTGGTAAAAAGCACATGGCAGCCCACCTGGAGTTTGCCAAAAGGCAACTGAAGGACTCTCAGACCATTAGAAACAAAATTCTCTGGTCTGATGAGACAAAGATTGAACTCTTTGGTGTGAATACCAGACATCACGTTTGGAGGAAACCAGGCACCGCTCATCACCAGGCCAATATCATCCCTACAGTGAAGCATGGTGGTGGCAGCATCATGCTGTGGGGATGTTTTTCAGCGGCAGGAACTGGCAGACTAGTCAGGATAAAGGGAAAGATGACTGCAGCAATGTACAGAGACATCCTAGACGAAAACCTGCTCCAGAGCGCTCTTGACCTCAGACTGGGGCGACGGTTCATCTTTCAGCAGGACAACGACCCTAAGCACACTGCCAGGATATCAAAGGAGTGGCTTCAGGACAAATCTGTGAATGTCCTTGAGTGGCCCAGCCAGAGCCCAGACTTGAATCCGATTGAACATCTCTGGAGAGATCTTAAAATGGCTGTGCACCGACGCTTCCCATCCAACCTGATGGAGCTTGAGAGGTGTTGCAAAGAGGAATGGGCGAAACTGGCCAAGGATAGGTGTACCAAGCTTGTGGCATCATATTCAAAAACACTTGAGGCTGTAATTGCTGCCAAAGGTGCATCGACAAAGTATTGAGCAAAGGCTGTGAATACTTATGTACATGTGATTTCTCATTTTTTTTAATTTTAATAAATTTGCAAAAACCTCAAGTAAACTTTTTCATGTTGTTTTTATGGGGTGTTGTGTGTAGAATTCTGAGGAAAAAAATTAATTTAATCCATTTTGGAATAAGGCTGTAACATAACAAAATGTGGAAAAAGTGATGCGCTGTGAATACTTTCTGGATACACTGTATATTCCAGGTACTATTTTCATCAAGGTAAGGATATACGAGGTGTGGCAGAAAAGTAATGAGACTGATTTTTTATTTACCAAAGTTTTTATTTTTTTCAAACATCAATGTTATCCCCTTCAAAGTAGTTCCCTTTGGCAGCTACACACCGATGGAGACGTTGTTCCCACTGTTGGTAGCAGCGCTGGAAGTCTTCAACCGGTATGGTCTTCAGCATGTCCGTTACACTCTTTTGAATGTTTTCTAAAGTCCCGAAATGACGTCCTTTGAGGACATTTTTCAGTTTAGGAAAAAGAAAAAAGTCACACGGACTGAGGTCAGGTGAATAAGGGGGCTGGGGAACCACAGGAATGCGTTTTTTCGATTGCCCTTCTGCTCAATTGTGAGGTTTTTCGGCACCATTTTGGCACAGACCTTTCGCATGTGTAAATGTTCAGTCAAAATTTGATGAACGGTAAATCTGTTCAAATTTATTTGTTCACTCAACATTCTTAATGTTAAACGACAGTCTGATCTCACAAGAGTGTTCACACGTTCGATGTTTTCATTGGTTTTCGAAGTTGAAGGCCTCCCTGAAAAACTTGAGCTCGGGATAAAGAATGTTCCCCATAGGCCTGTTTTAACTTTTCAAACGTCACACTTGCCGATTCTCCAAGCTTAACACAAAATTTAATGGCACAATGTTGCTCCAAATTCCGCTGTTCCATTTTGCGTGACGCACAACCAAAAACACAACTTCGCTAATAGCAGTCACAAAAATCACATAACTAACGGAAGGAGTTGAAACTCGCACTGAGCTATGGGAGGGTACTGATACACTTGCTCTATCAAGGACAACAGCGCAGCGTTGCCAGATCGCTTGCAGTGTTGCCAGTCTCATTACTTTTCTGCCACACCTCGTATTTTCTATTCGCTTATGTGATAGGAACAAACTTCCTGGGAGGAGTTCACACATAAATACGGACGTAAATCTAAACAATAACAAACACATGGCATGAACAGTTTACAGTTGTCTTTCAAGAGGAAACAGTGCCCTTGGGAGCACACAGCTGGTCTCATTTTAAAATGGCTAAATCTCATAACAGTGGTGTTTTCTGTTTGAAAATGACATATATAAGCTATTTTATAGTGTGTGATCTCAAGACACAGATTATTGCTCAAAATGTTTTTTGGCTTGAACAATTAACATATTCACTAAGTTTTTATGTTCGTGTTTTTTGAGGTTCCCAGGGCCCATTGGTTACATTATAAAATGCCAGGACTGGCTATGCATGGTTTAAAAATGTATAGAAAATGCTTAACTTTAGAACACAATTCTGTGCAGCAAATACATATATACCATGTTTGTAAAGAAAGAACCATCCATCCATCCTCGGGTTGCGGGGGCAGCAGCTTGAGAAGAGATGCCCAGACTTCCTTCTCCCCGGCTACTTCTTCTAGCTTAGCTCTTCCGGGGGAATCCCGAGGCGTTCCCAGGCCAGCCGGGAGACATAGTCCCTCCAGCATGTCCTGGGTCTTCCCCGGGGTCTCCTCCCGGTTGGACATGCCCAGAACACCTCGCAAGGGAGGTGTCCAGGAGGCATCCTGATCAGATGCCCAAGCCACCTCATTTGACTCCTCTCGATGCAGAGGAGCAGCGGCTCTACTCTGAGCCCCTCACCCCATCTTTAAGGGAAAGCGATCTTGTTCTTTCGGTCACTACCCATAGCTCATGACCATAGGTGAGGGTAGGAACGTAGATCAACTGGTAAATTGAGAGCTTTGCCTTATGGCTCAGCTTCTTTTTCACCACGACAGACCGATGCAGAGTCCACATCACTGCGGACGCTGCACTGATCCGCCTGTCGATCTCACGCTCCATTCTTCCCTCACTCATGAACAAGACCCCGAGATACTTGAACTCCTCCATTTGGGGTAGGATCTCGCTCCCAACCCTGAGAGGGCACGCCACCCTTTTCTGGCCGAGGACCATGGTCTTGGACTTGGAGGTGCTGATTCCCATCCCAGCCACTTCACACTCACAGAGAGCTGAAGATCACGGCCTGATGAAGCAAACGGGACAACATCATCTGGAAAAAGCAGTGACCCAATCCCGAGTCCATCAAACCGAACCCCCACAACACCCTGGCTGTCCCTAGAAATTCTGTCCATAAAAGTTATGAACAGAATCAATGACAAAGGGCAGCTCTGGCAGAGTCCAACTCTCACTGGAAACGGGTTCAACTTACTGCTGGCAATGCGGACCAAGCTCTGACACTGGTTGAACAGGGATCAAAACAACCTTTATCAGGGGGTCCAGTACCCTATACTCCCAGAGCACCCCCCACAGGATTCCCCGAGGAATATGGTCGAACACCTTTTCCAAGTCCACAAAACACATGTAGACTGGTTGGGCAAACTCCCATGCACCCTCCAGGACCCTGCTAAGGGTGTAGAGCTGGTCCACTGTTCCGCGACCAGGACGAAAATCACACCGTTCCTCCTGAACCCGAGGTTCGACTATCCGACGGATCCTCCTCTCCAGAACTCCCAAATAGACTTTTCCAGGGAGGCTGAGGAGTGTGATCCCTCTGTAGTTGGAACACACTCTCCGGTCCCCCTTCTTAAAGAGGTGGATCACCACCCTGGTCTGCCAATCCAGAGGCACTGTCCCCGATGTCCATGCAATGTTGCAGAGACAAAAAAAAAATGTTATTTAAAGAAAGAACTTGCTTGAAAAATACCAAACTTATCTATTAATCCTGGCTAATGCACACATGTTCACTTGGGATGGCAATGGATTAATGTCTATGAGTAACTTCATTGCTTTACTTCCAAATACTGTATGTCCAATCATTGGTAAATGCATGTTGTATAAAGACAGATGATTTTAAGTGCGTTTAAAACCCTGCTGTTGATAGAACCCTTCAACTTTTCCAAATACTGTATTCAGTAATTATGGATCTCTAAAAAACAAAATACTGGATCCGTAGATTTTTACATGCACATTCATGACAAGACTTGTTTTTATCCCAAGTATACCATAGCTATTCAAAAAGCGATTAATATTTTTGCCTTCTGTTAAACCATGCAAGTGTGATGATTTTCTAATACTTCAGTATGCTAATCTTTGATTACAGAGTTGTACCTTGCAGAGCAACTGGTGGTTAACTGCATTAATACAAGCACATAATGATTTTACATAATATATATCTTCACAAAGTGACCATTACATTGAAACAAACTCCACAGTTAGAAACAAATTGGCAGACAAATTATATAATGCTCATTGAGAGGAAGCTATAAAACGGAAGAATAAGTGAAGTCTAATGAGATATTGGCGTTATCAGACCCAAAGGAAAGAATTCTGAAACATTACCATAGAAATCAGTATTCGGAAAAGCTAAAATATTATTGGACAAAGAGAAATAAGACATTTAGAAACTATAATAATACTTTACATTATTCTCATGGCAGTAAAAATATCTGCAGGACAAGTGAGCTTTTTTTCAGAATTTTATTACAAATTATCATAGTTATTAATGTGAATTTACCTGAGAGATAGAGACAGAGTAAACCAACCAAAACACTTCTAGGCATATATAAATTTAAAAAAAAAAATAAAAATCCTTTCAAACACCACTTTATAAAAAAATAAAATACCCATTTCCATTCTAAATATGCATATTCCAGTTCTGGCTAAGGTCCAAACAAACAGAATCAGAAAATGTTTCCTTCTGCTATAGCAGATAATAAATGTTTAATCAAGGTTTATTAAAATGCAGGCATTTACTACCCAGTTCATGGCATACTTTTTATATTTTACAGTATTTAATTGTCATCTAATATGCTTTTGGTACTGAGACTTCTAGCTGTGGAACAGACATCTGACTGTGTTAAATGGTCTACTTTTTCATCCCTTTATTATACCTGTGAGGATTATATTATTATATTTAAACTTCCACTAAGCACTGCAATGTTAACTATAACTTTTAGTAACTGAGCAGCTGGCTGTGTTCTTGTGCAACTAACAATGGTTTAGAAAGTGTAGTATGAAATTAACCTGAGCCAAAACGTGTTCTCAAGTAATGGTTTTCAAACATTTACCTTCAATTCACCCTTAATAAACTTTAAGACATTTTTTTTTTCATGTTATTTAACATAATAGGAGGGACTGTCTTCGAGAACACAAAAGGTCCAACTTGAACTTTATTTTCAAACCCGCAAAGCAGAGGTCATTATCTACATCAACATGTATGTGGTGTTCTGATTTTAATTATGCAAAGGCAGAAAATGTTGTTTCTCACAAATATGTTGATCCAAATGGAATGACTATATCTACTGCCTGTTGAGATGACTGGATGATCACCTAGACACCCAAAGACTGAATCGGTAATGGCATTGGGTCAAAGGAAGTTTTCAGAATTCAATCACTGGACAAGGTCAGCAGTGAGTAGTCCTGTATTTTTGATAACAAGTGTTACTTCAGGATTACAAAACTTGTTAAATTTAGTTGTATTTAAGTGGATTGTCTGTTTTTCAAAAGTATTTTTGACAAAGGGTTTAAAGGCTTTGGAGATGTTACTATATGTGATTGTATTTTTCATTGTTTCAAAAGCAAGCCCATGTTCACCCAAAAACCTTGTAAATTATGGGAACATTTCAGCACTTTCAACCTTTACATGCACAATCCAATGATGGTACTGACTACCTGTAGCAAAATGTCAAGTGCATTTTGCTTTCCCAATATTGCTACTAAATATAGCAAATTCACCAGTCATTGAACATCTCTTAAGTGTCGAGCATAAGCTGAGTGGCTATCAATAAAGCCTCATGCTTTGAGCTTACTTTTTAAGTGATCTTCTACATATGTTTGAGTAAGAAATAGGTGAGTAGACAAGTTCACAACACAAATGGGAGTACTACAGGATGCATTTTCCAGGGATACATATTGAATTTAAAAGAATAA
This sequence comes from Polypterus senegalus, assembly GCF_016835505.1. Lineage (NCBI taxonomy): Eukaryota > Metazoa > Chordata > Cladistia > Polypteriformes > Polypteridae > Polypterus > Polypterus senegalus. The sequence goes on along the minus strand of NC_053158.1, from coordinate 142,389,279 downwards.
TAAATCCAGTTGCAAATACTGATTGAAGCAAGCTGTCTTAAGCCAAGGTAGACAATCTTGTGCAGCAATCACATCATGGATCACTGAAGTTATTATTTGCTGGAAAAATCTTGACAGACTTTTGGCTCCATGAATAATCCATTTATACTAAACTTAATGACAGTGCCATTATGCATCTATTATCATTCCTAATGACTTAAATTTGTGAGGTTGGATTTTTGAAACTTATGGGACCAAAAACCAACAGCAGAATTTGGCTGAAGGTTGTGCCCAACATGAGAATAAACCTATCCAACTTGGACTCAGATATCACTTCTCTCATTTTATCAACAAAAATCAACTCCAAATTTACCATTAACTTTAAGTAATAAAGAAAATTGCAATTGTAATTGTAATTTTGTTTCTATAAATTATTAGTAGTTTTATATCAAATTTAATTCAACATTAATCTGTTTAAGTGCATTAATAGGCTGTAGCTTTTACAGAGTAACATATGAATGTAGATATATTTGGATCACCGGACTGAGTCTGTGACTTACTTTAAAATTTCCACAGGGAACAGAATTTTGCAAACTACTGTTCTAGATTCACTTGAAACATAAAATGCATACACTGTAAGAAATCTACACTCGTATAAAATAGTTTATAGCTGTGATTTCAGCTCGGTGCACCCTGAAACTGCATACTTATTCTGCTTTAAGTAGTGTAAAGTCAAAGCCCTTAATTATCACTCAAAAACTGGTACATTTTATAAAATGATCTAAGCGCACTTGCAGCACTACAGATTCACTCAGTTTTAATAGAACAATTGCATTCTCTTGATATCAGTTTGTTCAAATGATGGCTGATGGCATTCCTTGCCACTTTCGCCTAACTGTCACAAATGACAAAGAAAATGAATTTAATATTCATCAATATGTAAGCCTTTTTTAGGTACATAAACAATATGAACCAGACACATCCACACATGATTCTGATGGCAAAAATTTGTACCTTGAATTGCATTTGAGAGTCATCGTGTAGTGGTAGATTAAGGTATGTGTACTATGGGCAGCTGCTCAGGACAGCATCTTAGTGGGGGCAGCACAGGGTGCCCATGGTGTCCACCATAAAAAAAATTCAGAATGGTGATTACAATCTGAGCTGGTAAATTAATAAGGGGCACTGTTTATGAAAGTTAAGAATGTGTCGATTCAATAAATTCAGGGTTATGTGCATAGAGTGTTGTCAATTTTGTAACTGAACGGGTGGGCACTCTGGACATTAAGGCAACTCCCCCAAATCTTCAAAGCCTAATAATGCTCTTTTCGGGTCATTACCCCAGGGGCGCCGTTTATGAAAGAAATGGTCAAATGCTCCAAAATTCCACGGTATGTACACAGAGGGTGTCGCTTATGTCTGCCATCCAAAGTCACTTGATATTTAATACTGACTAACCACATTGGTCACCAAATGGGCTTTGACCGGCAATATAATCATGTATTTTGACTGTAGTTTGAAATCCACTTCAAAGTAATGTAACCAAGTTTCATCACAAGCTATGAAAGATTTTCTCTGTCTAAATTATTTATTCTGAAAGTTTCTTTGGAATAGTGGATGATGCTTCATTTGAGTGCGCAGAATGTTGACATCAACATGAACAATTGAGGTGAACAAGGAATGTGCATGGATAAAGGCTTCAGATAAGCCCCTGTCATCCATCTCAGTCATAATAACTCTTTATTCTCCATTATAATTTGCTAGATGGTAGCAATATTTTCTTCTGTCACCCATGTTGAAGGCTAGTCTAATAACAAGTTATCTCCAAAAGACATTCAGCAACAATGGAATTCTGCAGCCCTGGCATATGAAAGGAACTGAAATTGGTACAGTCTGACTAAGTGAGAATAAATCTTGACAAGTTATTAATCTTAAGTGTTAGAAATTAAATAAAGCATAATACTTCACTTTTCATGTTGTAGGCTATAAAAAATAAAACATGTATTTATAACAAACTATACATATCTAAAACTCATAATTTACATATTTTAGTACATATGACTTAATATTTTTCCATGCAGAATACAATTTTAAAACTCATACTACAAACTGTTTGACCACACATGATCTATATACATATGTTTGGCTCACTCTCTCATTATTAACAGTTTTATAGGTGGACTTTTGTGCCTAACCCTAAATTATAGTGAGAATAACAAATTCTAAATGCAGAAAGAAAGATACATAGTGGGAGACTACAGAGCAACAAAGAAATACAAAGAAACTAAACCCTAGAAGACACTCAGAGACTAACTATATAGGTTTAGAAAATTGTCTACAATTTAGGATAGTTATTCGATTTGACCATTGTCCAAATATAACACAAGCCCAAAACAATTATCTTTTCAACTCCAAGGTCTTCTTACAGTTCATTGACTAACAAACTCAATTTCTGACTCAAAGCTGAAATGGCCTATAACCCACAAGGTGGCTTAATGCTTCATTCTGGAGTTATTCATATGAAAATCTCAGGAACTAATTCTATTCTAGGACTTCAACTATAACCAACTGGAGTCTCCTGCTTCAGGCTGGTGATTTGGGGGGAACTCTTGTCTTAGCGTTCTTCTAAACTAGTGGACTCTCAGTTATTACTTCTTGTTTGAAAGCACTAAAACACACACACACTAAAAAAATCTAAATCACATATATCTGCTATAAATAGCTACTACTAAAAAAAAACACATTGAGCTATTATCTTCATTTAATTTAATGTTTTAAAAATGATACAGACTGCACATTTAATAAGAAAATATGCCAAAGTTCCAAAAAACCCTTTTCTTATCAACTGAAAGGACACCATCAAACCAGTTCATTCATGAAGCAATAAGTCAGTCATCAAAAAAGATAGCTCTATTATTGAAGTTCAAGAAGTTATGTGAAGCATGCTGTTGAAGGAGCTGTCCAAACAGATACCTAAAACATAATTATTATTTTCTGATTCAGTTAATTATAGGCTTCAGCCATGCAAACTGAAAAATCCATCATATTGAATTCAGGTGATGTAATAATTACTTTAACACTGTTTAACTGTTTAGTTGATGTTCACTTAAAGACCACATACAGTGTTATTACAGGTTAGTATAAAGTTTCATTGCACCAATGTGACTGTAAATTACAACACTAAAGGTAAATGTTAATTTATAAAACAAAAAGTAACACTTCAAATATCTGAATAATAAAATATTGAATCTAGATCAACACCATTCCACTGGGAAAAAAAACTAAACTTCCAATGATGTATAATAAGCACAAACAACCAGCAAAATTACAAGCAGGACTGAAAAAGAAAACAAAACATATTTTCAGTCCAGCAACTATTGTAATAATCAGGGACAGAGAAGCTGAGTAATTTTTACAAGAACACACAGAGAGTCAGTCATAGTAACTGAACTTGCTTTGTCTTTTTTGTTCTATTTATACAGTAAGTACTGTTGGCAACCATTTTTGTATTAATCATGTATTTTAAAAATTTAATTTCTAAATATTCTTAAATTACATTAATATAAAATCTGGCAAATAATCTCATTTTCTACTGGCTTGCTTGAAAAGATAAGTTTCCTAAGTTCAAATCATATTGTATAACTGTGTTGATAGATGAACATATATATATCATATTATATCAGTATTAAACAGATGGAAAATCTGAAGTGTGAACAAAGTACACATCCCATACATAGTAGCTTCTGAATAGGCTCGGGGCATGATGTCACTTTAATGCTTTCATAATATAAAATAAACATTTAAATTGAAAATATTTATACTAAGTTGGGTTCATGCAAACAAACACCACCAAGCACATTTACCACACCATCTGGCCTGGGTGGCAGTTGGTTATGTGTTAATCTCATTTTCACTACACTGCAGATGTAGTGATGCAGAGCATGATGCAGTTACTTTCTCTATCATGTGCATTCCTCACTGTTCTGGTTTTAATGGTACAGCTTTAAATATATTCCATCTTTAACTAGGGAGGAGATTTTATATCCTCTGAGGTCCTTTCCTTAGATATTAAAACAGAATCAATGCTAATTTTACCACTACTTTATACACCACCTTTCCATGTTTAGTTTTTATAATTGAATTTGCCATGTTTAAATATGACTTAACTATAAAGTCCTACACAGTTCACTTTTGATTTTATTATCTACATAGACATGGAAACAGACACCATTAGAAAATGTTTTATTCATATGCTAAATCATTAAATGCCCAATTCACTACGAATCTAATCAGTTCTCATACTGGGACAACTAGAATACAGCTCTTCATGAGAAGTTGTGGATATTGTGAGAAACACAGACTTAGTCCTGAAGAACAATAGTCAGTTAATAAACTAGTATAATTATACTTCATCACTGAAAGAGGCCTTAGATACAGTAGCCACAAAAACAAATGTTATTAAAGAACAAACTACATTGTCCTGGTTTTAACAAGAACACTAGTGCTTGAGTGTAGATGGAGGTCAACAAAGTTACAGATCTTTCAAAGAGAATAGGAATGTAGTTTTAAAAGGCATTTTTTAATGTGTTTTTCTCACATACTGTCTAGAGTTGTATTTAATTTGACAGAAGGAAAATCTGATCTTCCAGAAAAACTAACTATAAAAAGAGTAATACAGATTTTATTAACTTATTTACTGATAACATTGATGATTATTACATTCCATATGTTCTTGGACATAACACTTGAGCAATTTTATTTTTAGTACAGAACTGTTACTTAGACCCAATCCTAACAAAATAACTTAGATTTAGGTGTAGCCTTTGAAATTTTTGACCATTCTGTTGTCTTTGTCACCAATCTGTTTTTAAAAATATACATTACAACATTAAACTTTTTTCAGTTTAACAATATAGGAAAATTACGATGCATGCACTTCATTATTCAGTACAAAAGACCTGTGTGCAGTAAACGCCGCCACGCTACAATGATGTTGTGCTAATGACACATATGAGACACAAAATTGAAATGAACCAATTGTCATAGCTCAGCAACATGTAAGTAAAAAAACCTCAGCAATGGGGTGCAAGGCTTGAAGTTTTCACTAAAAACATGTCTATCTGGAGGTATTTTCTCCAGACAAAGATTAATAGGACTCATATGCCAGCAATATGACTAAGATATGGTATATCCAGTGTCTTGTTACAAAATCTAGTGGGGCAGCAAGCACAAGGTGGGTCCATGTCCTCAGCACAGGGTAATTCTTAAGAGTTAGCTGACACCTATACAAGTTCACAAATAGTAAAACTGCTAGGGAGTCTTTGGGTTGTTTTTTGACCTAAAGAATACACGCAGCTAGTATTTTTGATAAAGAAAAAATGACTTACTGAATAATGTAATGAAAAATATAATTCAAACAGATATACTTTTTATTCATTGACAGGTTTGTTAACACTGCTGTTCAAATAGATTCAACTGCATTGATTAGCCTATTTGAACCAATAAAAGCACAACTTTGTTCTCCCTTTCTCTCACTTGAGCCACTACTGCCAAGCACACACAGCACAAGAAACCATACCTAACATCCCTTTCTGTTTGCATTGACTTACCAATCAAACTGAACCACACAACACTCTGGGTAATTCTCATAAGGGGTAGACTGAATTATTACATTCATTTCACATACATAATTGCTCTTTTGCATCTAAAATCCAAAATGTAATTCCCCCCCGACTAGTCTCAGCTCCTCTGTAGATACTGGAATGATATTAGATACTGCTCAAAGCAACAGGTATGATTTTCTGTTTTCTACTTCTCATTGCCATCACAACCTCATGAATTAACAAATGTACTGCACTGAAATAATGTGAAGTAGCACAGCAATTAGCATCTGTCTATTAAATTGCACCTGCCTGATTTTATTCAGTTTCTACATGCAAGGCATATTGGAGGTGGAGTGGTGGCTCTGAGGCTAGGGATCTGCACTGGCAATCGGAAAGGTTTCCGGTTCAAATCCCGTAAATGCCAAAAGGGACCCTGCTCTGTTGGGCCCTTGAGCAAGGCCCTTAACCTGCAATTTGCTGAGCGCTTTGAGTAGTGAGAAAAGCACTACATAAATAAAAAGAATTATTATTATTAAGGACAGGTACCTGCACACACTCTTCAGACTGGGATCACTCACAAAATTTAAACCATACAAAACAATTACAGCAAAGTCACTTATCTAAAGTGTGACAGGGGTTCTACTATAATTCAAAAAGCTGCTTCAAGAATCATTGCTAGAACTAAGAAGCACAACCACATAAAGTCTGTTCTTCTAGCTAAGTGTAGGGTTGATTTCAAAAAATATTTTTCTACATATAAAGTACTAAATGGCCTAGGACCCTACCTATTTTTCTGATATTATCATTAAATCCAAAGTGGAGCAATAATTGTTATCAAGATGCCAGTCCATTAAAAATTGCAAGGATTAGTAAACCAGTAGGAGGACAAGCTTTTAGCTAGATTCCAAAGCTGTGAAATGATCTGCTTTTGTACATGATCCACAGTAATTCTCAGCTTTGAAATATAGGTTGTAGACTCACTACATTAGCATACCTTGATTAAAGCTGCTGATTTCCTATTCAAATTGCATCTCTGTTTACAAGTCAAGCTAGCTTGTTAGTCACTTAGAAAAAAAATATAAGCATGACAACAATTAGAAACTGTTAACACCCCTGCTTTATCCAGTTTCCTTTCTTGATATCCTACCGTGGCATCGGGAGCCGCAATTACACTGCCAAACTGTTACACCTGCCCAGAAGAAAGAAACCAGAGACGTTCTGAGCTTTGGAATCCAAGAATGAAATGAGTCTGGCTTCTTATTAGAATGCCTGCAGCAAACTTATATAATATTCTATAATCTTCATGAAGGGGTAGCCTAGGTCTTTAGAACTGTGACTGACGTGGTATATGACCTTCTACAGGGTGCGGCAGAAATAACTCCCACATTTCAAAGGGGGATTGAAAAAAAATGCTACGAGGTATTACCAAAAACTTTTTATTTCCCAAATGTAGATATAAAAATGTTTTTTTACTGTAAGTTTTAAAAATTATATCATCCAAATGAGGATGATACTCATTTGGAGCCGTTCTTGGAAGTTATCCATCACTCTCACTAGCATGTCGGGCGAAATTCCTTCAATTTCTTCTTGAATTGCCTCCTTTAGTTGGTCCAAGGACCAAGGACAATGTTTGAAAACTTCCTGTTGCCCTTACTCTTTGAACCCACAGCAAAATCGTTTTCCGGTCTGGAACACTTTCATTAGAACATAAACCGAACCGCGGCATAAACACCCTCTGCGTCGCAGCTACAGATTCGCCATTTTTGAAAAAAGTCTCCACTACAAAGTCTCAATGCTCACCCAACCACGGCATGCTGACGACTGAAAACTTTATTATGTACCAAACATATCAGTTTCTTCCTAGAGACAAATACATCCTCAGAGGTTTCTGCGGGGATACTCTGGGAAACTCTAAAGGCCTTCTTAAGAAGACAGATTATTTCATATATTCCCCACAGGAATAAATTAGAAACTAAAAAGGAATCAGAGCTGAAAAGCGAAATTACTAGAATAGATGAACATGACAGGCTTCTAAATGAGGCTCTACATAGGAAAAGGCAGGCTCTGCATTCAGAACTCAACCTCTTCACAACTAAAGAAACTGAACAACTAATTTATAAATCCAGACATCATTACTATGAACATGGAGAGAAAGCTAATAAGCTTTTAGCTCAACAAATCCAAAAGCAAGAAGTTCTCAATGCAATCCCAGTAATCACCAACACGAACGGAGGCGAAATCATTGACCATAAAAAAAAATAATGCACACATTTAGAGACTACTATAAATCCTTATATTCTACTGAGTTTAAAGAAGACAACACACAATCTAATGCATTTCTGGATACATTTCAGATACCACAAATAGATACTTTTAGTGCGGAGGAACTGAATAAACCACTGGCGCTATCAGAATTACTAGATGCTATAAAGTCACTTTAAGGCGGGAAAGCAACAGGCCCTGATGAATACCCTGCAGAATTTTATAAGAAATTCTCCACTCGGCTAGCTCCCCTCCTATTAGCAACATTTACAGAAGCTAGAGACAATCAAATTTTACCTCAAACTTTTCGGCAAGCATTAATCACCGTCTTTACTAAACAAAATAAGGACTTATTACAATGTGCATCATACATACCAATTTCACTTCTAAATAATGATGTTAAGATACTCTCAAAAATCATAGCTAGAAGGATGGAGAAAGTACTGCCTTTGGTAATATCACAAGATCAAACTGGATTTATCAAGGGCCGACACTTATCTTTCAATCTTCGATGCCTGTTTAATGTAATATACTCACCAACAAAGTCAAACACCCCAGAATTATTATCATCATAGGATGCAGAAAAAGCATTTGACATGTTTGAATGGAAATACCTTTTCACTACATTACAGAAATTTGGGCTCGGCCTGAACATTTGTGCATGGATCAAACTACTGTATACCAATCCAGAAGCTTCAGTTTGTATTAACAACTACTTCAAACTAAAACATAGTACCAGACAAAGATGCCCCTTGTCACTACTGCTATTTGCAATCGCCATTGAACCACTGGTGGTTCACTGTCGAAATGTTGATCAGATTAAGGGGATTATCAGATAAGGACTGGAACCCAAATTTTTCTCCATATGCAGATGATATGGTACTGTATATATCAGACCCAAAAAATTCTGTGCCTGTAGTTTTAAAAGCACTTACAGAGTTTCAAAAGATCTCTGGTCTCAGAATTAATCTGAACAAAAGTGTACTCTTTTCAGTTAATTCTCAAGCATATAATATTAGATTAGACACCCTTCTTTCTATCATTGCAGCTCAGTTTAAATACCTAGGGGTAAATATCATAAGTAAACACAAAGCTCTTTATCAACAAAATTTCGCCATCTGTATGGTAAAAATTAAGTAAGACCTGCATAGATGGTCAACCCTTCATCTCACTCTAGCTGGAAGAATTAACATTAAGATGAATATTCTTCCTAAGCTTCTTTTTCTATTTCAAAACATTCCAATATACATCAATAAATCTTTTTTTAAGCAACTAGCTTCAACAATAACTCATTTATTTGGAACTCAAAGCAGCCATGTATCCAAATTGTGACAAAGACCTAAGGCAGAAGATGGCATGGCTCTACCTAACTTTCAGTTTTATTACTGGGCAGCAAACATACAAGCTATAAAATCCTGGACACAAACAGATGAACATACACAGGCCTGGACCGCAATAGAAATAAAATCGTGCAGTACTTCTTTACATTCCCTGCTTTGTGCCCCAATAAATGCAAGTTATTGGCAATATACTAATAACCCAATTGACTTCACTCAGAATATGGAACCAATGTAGAAAACATTTTAAGATGGAGAAGCTTTTATCTGTCGCACCTCTGCAAGAGAACCACCTCTTTCAAACCTCGCAAACATATGCAGTTTTTAATATCTGGTAAAGATTTGGGATTAAATTGCTTCTTTATATAGACATCTTTGCATCCTATGAATAATTACATTCCAAATTTTACTTTCCAGCTACACATTTCTTTCACTATCTTCAAATTAGGAACTTTGTTAAACAGAACCTGCCCGATTTTCCTCATCTTGCACCCTCATCCATGCCGGAAAAAATATTGCTCAATTTCAAGGACTTAAGACACCATCTCAGCAATATATAATATTATTTTACAGTCACTCCCTTTCAAAGATCCAAGAGGACAATGGGAAAAAGATCTCTTAATCAATATATCAGAAAAGGAGTGGAAAGTAGCAATGCAGAGACTTCACTTGAGCTACATATGCGCAAAGCATGCAATTATTAAACTCAAAATTATATATTGAGCACATCTGTCTCACCTAAAACTGTCCAAAATGTTTCCAGGGCAAGATCCAACCTGCGAACGCTGCAACCAAGTCCCAGCCTCATTGGGTCACATGTTTTGGGCCTGCACCAAATTAACATCATTTTGGACCAAAATTTTTAAGTGCCTTTCAGACAACCTTGGTGTCACAATCCCTCCTAACCCATTAACAGCTGTGTTTGGTGTCCTTCCAGATGGGTTTACAGTGGAGAAGGAAAAAAAAATTGTGATTGCATTCACTATACTTTTGGCACGCAGACTTTTTTTGCTAAACTGGAAGAATCCTAACTCTACTCTTAAGTCAGTGGGAAACCAAGGTTTTATACTATTTGAAATTGGAAAAAATCAAATATTCAGTTAGAGGATCTGTACAGAATTTTTCCAAAATCTGGCAGAATCAAATCAATAATATTTTAGAATACGCGCTTAAGGCACAGAGGAAGCAATCATCTCTGCATTTCTTTTTCTTCTCCATCCATCTCTATTGCCCTATTAAACTCAACAGTTTAGATATGTTTACAAGCCTTAAGTTTTACCCAGTTGGCTCTCTCTCTCTCAGGGGTGGGGGTCGACTTGTTTTCAATCCTATTTTTTTGTAAAATTTATCTATTTGTATGGAATGATTACAACAGAATTAATAAAATTAAAAATATATATATATACTGATTTGCTTTGTCATTTGTAGCAGTCATTAAAAAAAGAAAAAAGGAGAGCAATTGAATACATTTTTTTTTTATTATTATTGCTTTTTAGTTTTACGTCAATATCTCCGATCACACTGCACAAGATATAAAATCTAAAAAAATGTGATTCAGATAGATGCGTTAACCCACTCACTAGACAGCGGCATGTAAAGAACATGTGATTCCTAACCTAAAGAGCTACCTCCAATGGATTCACAAGAAAGAAAAAAATGTTTATTTAAATGACATAGAAAATCTTTGCAAACTTTATAACAAATGGTGTAGTGTTCACAAGGAGTTGTGTGTAATATAAAACTTAATTGGTTTTAAAAAATTTTTACTTAATAGGTTAGGTTTAATCACCCTTCATATAAAAATCAGTCTTCAGTCAAATCCCAATAAATTAATTTTTTTAAATTATAGATCTAGCGAAATTTCCAACCTTCAGTTATCATTGTATTCTCATGGGCCAAGTTCACTCTCATCACAGCACATTCCCACAAATAAAGCTATAAAGTTAGAGGAGTTCAAATGACCTGAAGACTCCTGGTCTATAAGCTTCATCCAAAACATCATACAGCTTGCTATTTTAAGGATTCCACCCATACTGAACTAATAAACAGTTTGATGGCGTTCTAATTCAGCAGATTATTCTGTCTGTTCCCTATTACTTAAAATAATCAACTGTCATTCTACAGCTTAAACAAACAAATGGGAGCATACCAATTGTTTCATACGAGTTAAAATAAACGTAATTTTATGGCTGGACACGATGACAGAAAAAAATTAAAAACAATACTCACAGCTCTATCCTACCCAAAAAAATACCAACAGCATACCATGACGGACACTGACAGAACTAAATAGGTTAAAGTAAGACCAGTGGATATAGTGCAGATGCCAAGAAGTCTTACGAAAAGTGATTTATATTTTCTCTTCACCAAGAAGCTTCAGAAATGTGAGTTCAGCCATCATATCTTTCCCCACTTAACTTAAAACATTATGTAGCAAATAAAGACTAGCCTCAGGGGCTTGGAGAGACTCAAATCAAGAAAAGATGTTGGAAGTGCTCAAAAGCAGTATTAGGACCTCTTATTATTTAATCCGTTTAAAATTGTGAATCATATTAAACAAATCATCATTTTAAATTAAAATGAAGTAGGTATAGCCAGTGACCAGCAATGCATATTTAGTGATATTTACAATGTCTGTCTAAGTGACTCTCAATTTGAAACTTGGTGGTAGCAATTCCAGATATCTTCTCTTGGATTTCAATTGAGATAAACTATAAAAAGTGCCTCAGACTGTCAATTTCAAAGCCATGCCAGCAAGCCTGCTATGAAAGGCAGTCAGCAAAAGGAGTTTAAAAAAAAAATCACTATTAAATAAAAGGTTTGCTGAGTGATAGGGTCAAAAGGGCTCCAGCTGCACTGAATCTAAGAAGAGATCCACACCTGTTCCCTGTTTTTTGGGTGCAAGCAAGCATTCCTCTTAAAACACTGAGGTTTTTTGTATTTGACAAATATACAAAATATAAAATAATGAACCAATTTAAAAGCAATATGTTATGACGTACATTATATATACAGCAACATCTATGATCTTGCCAATGACAAACTTGCAACCACAGCTAAACATAGTTGAAGGCATAATATTGAATTAACCACAGGTCCACTTAGCAAGCAATAAGAAAGTACAAATGTGAAATATAGTCAAGCTACAAGCAATGCCATTAAGTTGTTCAACCCTAAAGAGGTAATTTTGGACATACAACTATAATCTGGCCAAAAAGTAAGGCTGTTAAGATTCAGTCATTTTAAAGGGTCAGGTGTTCTAATTAAATAACAAAATTAATAAACATAAAACAATTAATTTACTATAAAAAGTAATTGCTGTTTATCTATCCTTGATCAATACACTCAGCATAGTATATCAGCCTCACTCAAGCCAAAAGAGGTGGTCACATAAGGATGGAACATAATTTAATAAATGATCATTCTGGTCAGGTTGAAAAGTTGGCACATTAGTTAGTCCTGCTACCAGATAAATACAGAATAAAGGGCTCAAACCAAATTTTAGGAATGAGCTGTGAAGATTCTTTATGTTCACCCCATGTCTATTTGATTTACTATTTACATGCTTCACTTTTCAACCATCATTGCAAAAACATCTTTCACGGTAACTGGTAAAACAGCCCTGTACAGTATGAGTAAATGTAGGTTTGTAAGTGAATCTGTCCTGTGATGACCTGGCACTGAATCCAGGACAGTTTCCTATATTGCACTTAATACTACAAGGAAAGGTTTCTTCCCTTATGACCTTCAACAGGATTAAGCACCTTTGATAATGGTGCTGTTGGCATATGCAAACCTTCAGTTTTCCATCTGTCAGTTCATACACTTGGATATGCACACAGATATGTACATATGAGTTTATTGTTTTAACAGGGTGCATTAGTTTAAGTTCCTACTCCAAATTAATGCTGTGTTACTGTGTGATGGTAAACAATGTTGACAATCCTGTTTTTTTATCATTCTGGTTTTGCCTTTTGATTTCCTATATTTCAACAGTTTCATATTACTGTAATAAGTACAGATTTAATTCATTCTAGCGGTTGTACCATCTATCTTTAGATGTTCATGTGACTTAGCAATACTGTAATAAGCACTACAATGAGAAATTACACGCCCAATAAGTACTTACAATTTAGTCTCAACCCTCTGGCATATTTCTTTATTCATAACAATCAAGCTGCTCCACAAACGCCACACTCCTAAAGAAAACTTTCCAGCTTTCATGATCACATGAAAGAGCTCCAAATGCTCTTTTATTTATATTCCTTCTCAAACCACACCTATTTGCTTGAAGTGATCAATCTACCTATCCCTCATAACATGTATCAAACATAAGTCTTTCCTAAACAAATAATAATCGCTACACAATATTTTCATTTACCTTGACCTCAATGTCAGCCTCAAGAGTCCACTCCAGCAAAAACTATCTGTTAATTTAATGAAGCCTGTTATGCACACTGCTTCTTCTATGAGAAAAGTCTCTTTGTGGTAATACTATCTTCAAAGCCAAGGGGTTATTATGGATTAATGTCTGAAGTCCAGAACTTTGAAAAGTAAATTCAACAATGTTTGAATTGAATGAAACCAAATTTTACATAAATACCTGTAGTAAAATGATTGGGTTAATTTTAACACAGTTTTTGGCTACAGTAGTGACTTAAGACCATGGGTGGACTGTTGTATCACTGACTTTGGCAAGGTGATTCTGTGTAAAATACTTTAAGTATTTATAATTTGCTCTGTACTAGTCCAGCAATGGCAGATGTGTTTCTCAAAAAAAGGCAGCTTCTTAAAACATTTGTAATGAATAGCAGCAAAATCCACCATAGCAAAGACTACACCCATAGGGCTTCTTCATAAAACATCCACTCCAAATTTCCCCAGTTACAAGAACTTTAAATCACGGGGGCTTCAGGGAGAAAGCAAAAGAAACCGAACAAAACACTTGACACTGAGAGAGAACAAAAAGCAAAAATTGCTGTTATCAATTGAAATTCCCTTTAAGAAATCTGCATCTCCCATGTATCTTCATTATAAACTCTTAGCAGTAGTCCTTTCGACAGGGTATGACACATTGTTTTCTTCAAATGTAAATTTTGCAATTTTCATGAACATACAGTAGAGGCCAATTGTTTCAAACTTACATAGACTGATATACCATCGTCATACTGTAGATGTGAACAACAGAGAGCAAACGTAACACCTGCCATAATGTATTGTTCACTTTTATCATTAGTCCATTCATGTCTTTGAATGCCAATGTACAGTATAATCTGATTTTACAGAAAGTGTTTTCACTTGCAACAGGCAATGCATATTTTTTAACATGTGTAGTATGCTGTCTGCACAAGTGACGAACATTTACATGTTTAATTGGGGTCTTTTTAGGAGACTTTTTGGATGCAGACAGTTTGCAATTAAAACTTACTCTCGGCCGGATCAGGTAATGAGAATACCATTTCTCTGTTGTTCAAAATCATCATCTCTACTCTGAGCATTGTCTCCAAGAAACATGATATGTGTTTAGATATGCAACACTCTGTAAACTAACAATTTCCCCAGATTTAGGCAAAATTACTTTACAGTTGTCTCCACTAGTGGAGTGGAGTATAAATGATTACACAAAAGCCAACCATTTCTTAAGGTATTACAAAAACCAAAAAGTATTAATCTTATTGCCATTGAGCTAATTGGTTCTTTAATTACTTTCAGCTATAAATGAATTCACATGATGAAGCATAGTAGTGTGTTTTAGACATTCTTGATAATTAAACACCCACGTGGTGATAACAGTGATGTCAACACTGAACAAAGAATGCATATACAGTTTAGAGTTTGTGTTCACTATAAAATATGGAGCATTGGCACCGTTTAACTTCAGACCCCACTGACTAAAAGAGAAATGAAAGCAGCTCATTAATAATGTCTGTAACGAGCAGTTAGGCCATGACAGCCATGAAAATGTTCCAAATCCCCCTCCCCATAAAATATTTAAGTCACCCTTGCAAGACTAAATTTCCACTGCATCTTTAACGCAACTCGAAATCCCAAATTAAATTCAATGTGCTGCATAAGAAATGAAGTTTCCTGTGGAAAAAGGTGAGAGGAAACATTTTTCCTGGTAGAAACTCAAGAGGATGTGGAGGGAATAGGTTACATTTCCCCTGGCTATTCTGAAACAAGGATCTGCAAAGAAGCAAATTCAGGAGGAAGAAAAAAACCCTGTGCAGTTAATTAACCCACTAAAACATACTAAAAACAACTCTAGCTAAAATATTTTCTATTTTAAATGTGCTTACTGTAAAGACAGCAAAAAGTAAAAATGATATAAATTATAAATAAGATGCATTATGTTTTAAATACAGTCATATGAAAAAGTTTGGGAACCCCACTTAATTCTTTGGATTTTTGTTTATCATTGGCTGAGCTTTCAAAGTAGCAACTTCCTTTTAATATATGACATGCCTTATGGAAACAGTAGTATTTCAGCAGTGACATTAAGTTTATTGGATTAACAGAAAATATGCAATATGTATCATAACAAAATTAGACAGGTGCATAAATTTAGGTATCCCAACGGAGATATTACATCAATACTTAGTTGAGCCTCCTTTTGCAAATATAACAGCCTCTAGACACCTCCTATAGCCTTTAATGAGTGTCTGGGTTCTGGATGGAGGTATTATTGACCATTCCTCCATACAGAATCTCTTCAGTTCAGTTAAATTTAATGGTAGCCAAGCATGGAGAGCCTGCTTCAAATCATCCTATAGATTTTGATGATATCCAAGTCAGGGGACTGTGACGGCCATTCCAGAACACTGTACTTCTCCCTCTGCATGAAAGCCTTTGTAAAATTCGAACTGTGTTTTAGGTCATTGTCTTTTTGGAATATCCAACCCCCCAACCCCTGCGAAACTTCAACTTTGTGACTGATGCTTGAACATTATCCTGAAGAATTTGTTGATATTGGGTTGAATTCATCTAACCCTCGACTTTAACAAGGGCCCCAGTCCCTGAGCTAGCCACACAGCATAATGGAACCTCCACCAAATTTGACAGTAGATAGCAGGTGTTGTTCTTGGAATGCGGTGTTCTTCTTCTGCCATGCAAAGCGCTTTTTTTTAATGACCAAATAACTCAATTTTTGTCTCATCAGTCCAAAGCACTTTGTTCCAAAATGAATCTGGCTTGTCTAAATTAGCATTTGCATACAACAAGCAACTCTGCTTGTGGCGTGAGTGCAAAAAGGGCTTCTTTCTCATCACCCTGCCATACAGATGTTTTTTGTGCAAATTGTGCTGAATTTTAGGATGATGTACAGATACACCATCTGCAGCAAGATGTTCTTGCAGGTCTTTGGAGGTGATCTGTGGGTTGTCTATAACCATTCTCCCAATCCTGCGCATATGCTGTTCCTGTATTTTTCTTGGCCTGCCAGACCTGGGTTTAACAGCAACTGTGCCTGTGGCCTTCCATTTCCTGATTACAATCCTTACAGTTGAAACTGACAGTTTAAACCTCTGAGATAGCTTTTTGTAGCCTTCCCCTAAACTATGATACTGAACAATCTTTGTTTTCAGATCTTTTGGGAGCTGCTTTGAGTATCCTATGTTGTCACTCTTCAGAGGAGAGTCAAAGGGAAGCACAACTTGCAATTGACCACCTTAAATACCTTTTTTCATGATTGCACACACCTGTCTTTGAAGTTCAAGACTTAACGAGCTAATCCAACCAATTTGGTGTTGCAAGTAATCAGTATTGAGCAGTTACATGCATTAAAATTAGCAACATTATAAGGGTACCCACATTTTTGCACAGCCAGTTTTTCACATTTGATTTAATTTCATACAACTAAATACTGGTTCATCAAAAATCTTTGTAGATGTTAGATGTTCCTAGGAAATTAAAGACATACCTCTGTTATCTTTTTTTGTTGAAAGTAGAGTAAATTATTATGCAGGCTTAGAGGGGTTCCCAAACTTTTTCATATGACTGTATTATGCTACCTTCACAACTGAGAACTTTACAGGAAAGTTGCTCTTTTAATGATAATTTACTCAGCAACATTAAAATTAGTGTAGCAGCATCTCCACTAATTATGGACAGGTACTTTTTTTAAATAGGAGAACACATTGAATGAATGGTTAGTGGTGCTGCTTCACACCAATATATTTCTGGGTTAATTTGACAGGTACAGTAAGTAACTATGTAGAGTTTGCCTCTTCTCCTTATGCCTGCATGGGTTTTTCCATGACGACTCTTGTTTTCTTCCCAAATCCCACTACAATGCAAGCTGGGCTGTTGAACAACTATCACACTGGCCTTGGGAGAATTAAGGTAGGTGTGTGCCTTAATGTCCCTGTAGCGGACTGGTGCTCCCCTTGCATCCGATGACGATGATACTTTTCACATGGAAAAGAACAGTGTGGTAAAACAAAAGAAATTATAGAAAATTAATACATTTTAGTTGACCATTTTCAGCATTATTTGTAACAATTTCATTAATCTAATGTATAAATTGTGAAATGTCAAAAGCACAGGTAACATCTGCGAACATGAGTAACCCAGAGGCATCTGCTATTCTGCATCAAGCACAAGCTGTCAAAAGTGCAGAACCATGTGATAGAGAGAGAGAAGAATACTCATTAAGGTTGCCCCAATGGATCAGTGTTCAATTTTGGAAGCCAATATGTCCATTCACGAAAATGACATGAATGCTGGGATGAATGAATTATTTTGAGTTATAAAATCTGAGAAATTATAAACTACTACTTTATCATTGCTGGTGGGGTATATGTACTTCTGCATAATATCTGTAGAGAGGTGGACTTATTTTACACCAGTTTAAAAAAAAAAAAACAATTTAAGTTTAAGAAAAGAAACCTTTTATTTTGAGATATACAGTATATCCTCAAAGTATTAAATAATAAACTTAATGAAGAAAGCAAGAAATAATAAATATAAAGCAGAAAAAAAGAATAGGAATGCTATGAGCCACATTGCCAGGGTTTTGCCTACCCCATTTCTTTCTAAACAATATATGGCTGAGAATGTGCAAACCATAATGCTATTATAAACCATGCCAAAGGCCATTTAAAACATTTGATGAACAACCCTATGTTTTGTTAAACAGTGCAATATAAAAAAAAAGTTTAAATACATAGCTTTAGAAACAAACACAGTCCAGTATTCCACAGACGGCGCTCACACTGAATCTACTGTACTATGTCTGGTAAAACTTGGCATTTACTCTAGAAAAAGTCAATAACAGGAACTCAATCATAAATGCCCTGGTTTCCGGTAAGTACAGCAGTTTCAGCTGCCTGGCCTGACAAGGTTGGTGAATGCAAGTTTAAATAACAGATGGAAGGTCCAATTTGGCAATGAGAGAGAGGGCAGCTAAATACATTTGTGCATTTTCCTTACATTAAAAAGACAGGACATGATTTATAATCGGACTATAACAAAGAACTCCTCATGTTGCCAAGATTACTGAAGTAATTAGCGATTTAAATTCGGAAATAACCACAGATGGATGTTTTTTGACAATTAAGGAAAGTGTTACTGTCATTCAAAAATTATCAAGACATGTATCTTGAGGACTGACCATGTTGGATCTTATTTAAAGGTATCCATAAAATAATCCACTTGATATCATATCATACTATTGAAAAAGCAGATTTTATTGCTTGCATTTCAACTAAAAAGATGTGACACTGTCTGTATACTTACGCATATTACAGCTCCAACACACGTTATATAGAATGACTGCACTTATTATTAAAGTGGTTTTGCACATAAACTGCTACATATGAACAAAACCAAAACTCACAATAAAAGTAATATATATATATATATATATATATATATATATATATATATATATATATATATATATATATATATATATATATATATATATATATATATATATATAAATCGCAAGGACTCAAGACCAAATGTCATAATGATAAATGTGCATTTATGACTAACAGTACATCATCTTATTGGGTTTGCAATAAGGTGAAACATATTTACTGTAGGGGTATGACCAGATATCTGTGAACCTGCTGCAGCTGTTATGTAATAGTCACACAAGATGATTCGGTTTAAGTGAGTAGTAAGAAATACTGTTGCTAGAGAATTGAATTAAGTTGCTGCATAAGATGGATGGAGTGAATTTTTTGTTTTAAGCTACAATATTTTGCATCCTAGACACTATGTCCGTCTACCAAAGCAGCTACCTGAAAAACATGCAGAGCAAACAGAATGGTGGAATGGTGTATGCAGCAACCAAAGTTTTTCTGGCCATCATGTCAAATTCTGAGGATCCAACACATCTGTTGACTTCACATACAGTCCTAATTTCACCCAAAGTGACTGACTGTGAGACTATGTATATGTGTACCCTGCATTGGGCTTCTACTTTGCACCAGACTGATTTCTGCCTTGAGCCTAGTACTCGCTATAACCAAAAAACTGGATAAAGCATGTCAAAAAATAAACGGATGGGTGTCAGTTTTACAAGTGCAGTGACTCAAAGTACTATGAGCCTAGGTTGAAATTTCCCACACAGTCGTTTGCACATTCTTCTAAAACCATTTCCATTATGTCTGATGCTGCTGTGACAGGCTCTCCCTACCAGCAGAGAAAAAGTAGATTCTGAAAAAGGATGAGTAGTTGGACAGAATATTAGTGTCATTGCCTTACTAGAATATAAGTCATCTGACAAATTGTGGACCACCCAGAGTAGTTCGACAGTAACATTATATTATGCATACAGAAATTATTGTAGACAGATTCTTTTTGCAGCATATTGAAATGAAGTACGATTGATCTAAACAAAATACTTGGCCAAAAAAACTATTTAAACCGAGCAAGCAGCTTTTCCCTATCTGGTTAAAAATGGACCTGAGTAGTCTGAGCCAAAAGCAATAAATAAAGCAGCTGAATGATCCCATCAAGCTACTGTGTGGGAGAAAAAAAATGATCCAGATGAAACTATATCAAGATAATAATTAAATGTAACTCTGCAAAAAAAACAAAACAAAAAAAAAAAACAAATCAGCAAATGTGTATAATGAAAAAAAAAAAAATTCAAGACCTTGATGCCGAAAGCATTTGCCAACTGTTCAATACAGTACACACGTCAAATAACACATACCTACATATTTATTTGTACACATGGCAGGGTTGAAATAACTATTTAATATCAAAAATGTTAACAAAAAAAGATCATAAAATGTTTCCATTATGGATTTTTTGTTAACAGCTTTTTTTAAAGGAGCCTCAAGCCCCCAGTAGGTTAATGGTTTAACCTCCTTTCTCAGTGGGCTTTCCTTGAGGGCAATACCCTGAACAACTGAACTATAGTATAGGTTGATGAAAAAAAAATCTTGCTAAAATATCTTGTAAAAATTTGTAAAAATGAAAATACAAAAAAAAATTATTAAGTATGAGATATGAATAAGAACATGCACTGGTTGTTAAGCTAGGGCCCAGACTAGATAAACGTGGGTTTCTTCGCCGTTTTTGGAATGCTGGAGTTTAAGCCACACAAAGAAGGCAGCAATCGCAAATGTAAAATATGTTACTCTGTATCAAATACACAATGCTCACAGCTGTACTTTCTCATTTGAGAGCACAACTGACAATACACACTGGAAACTTCAAATTCATTTCAAATCCATTGTGGTCACATATATTGCCAAAATTATGGACCCAACTGTACTTGCCAGCATCCTTATAGAAACATATTACTACATTTTGAGCTTTTGAACTACTACATTTTGAGCAAAATAATCAATACTGGATCAAATAAATTATAATCCAAAGTGTATATGCTTTGAAATCATTATTAAATGAAAAATAATGTGTCATAACAAAGTGATAATTTAAGACAACAAAATTGATAGACAGCCAATTATGTATGGTGTAAACAAGGCGCTATATAGCACCTGACCCGGCACAGACCACGCTGAGGCACGTGTGCACACTCAAAGGCTTTATTATTTTTTCTTCAGCCGCGGGCACACGTCTTCCCCGTGTCCCACTGGCCCAACACAGTCCAAAGCACAAACACACAAAAAACCAAACACTTTCCTGCTCCACCACTCCTCCCAGGCAACCTCGTCCTCTTCCTCCCGATTCTGGGCTCGATTGCTGGGAGGCAGGCCCTTTTATACCCCACCTGGAAGTGATCCAGGTGCCTGACCAGCTGGTCTTAATTGCATCTCCAGGTGGGGCTGATAAGCCGTCCAGTGTGGTGGATGGATCTCTGCAGCATCCCCTAGCGGCCACCCCATCTCCCAACCGGGCTGCTGTGGTGGACTCCATGTCCCATGGAGCCACGGGGGAGATTGAGGAGGAATCCATTGCCAGGGAGAGTGCCCCCAAGCGCCCCGGGGGAGGTATTGCAAAGTCCATGATGGCTCCCCCGGGACGTGTGCATCAGAGGCGTCCCGGCCGGCATGGGACCCGGCTGTCCGTCACGGGACCCGGCTGTCCGTCACAATGGCTCAGCATCACAAGCATTGCATATACAGTAACAATGTTTGAACTGGAAAACATTTACATTCACGGTTTTGAACGAAACTTGCCTGAACTTGTTCAAACCCTATTTTGTTTTTGACAAAAAGACATTTTCCTTAAATTTAAAAGAGAAACACAATGTAGTAAGGTGATAATTTAAATTAGGGCTTTCAAATGACTAACATTTTTACCCATAATTAATAGCAGCATCTCCCTCAATCAATTGCGATTAATCATATTTAACCAAAATGGTTCAATGATGGCCAGTAGTGGCCACTATACAACTTTGTAGTTTCTCAAATTGCAAAGACTTGTGACTTTCATATTAATCCTTGATATGTGACACAATTGCCCCATGTGAAGTAATGTGTAAGAATTGTCAGCTCTGTATTTTCAACTTTATTTACAGGTCTGCAGTCTGATGAAATGCATTTTACAATAAACAGTGGCAGTCAATACTTTAGATTTTATTTTATTCATGGACATAAATTGAGTTGTACATTCATGGAATGTAGTCTGCACATTTTGCTGCCTAACCATTTTGTATAATGGTAGATGACCTAATATTCAAAGCAAATGCTTAATTACAGCAAACTATTGACACATACATGATTAAATGTCATGCAATATCTCTAGGCCAGGGATTACCAACCACTTTTTGTTGAGGTTTTCACCTCCTGAAACTGAAATATTTTGAGTTTCCCCTCTTTCCTTCAGTCTTAATTTGTTAAGTGCTGAACTCATACTAGGCATGACTAAAAATAATATTTTCTTAACTCCCACCCCACACCAGTATTGCCCTTGGGGATTTAAATAAGTGATTACAGAGAGTTTTTTTGTGTGGTTGTGCACATCTTATTTTTTTTTTATATACATCAAAATCTTTATTCATTATTTTTAATTAATTACTTTTAGTGCAAGAACAGTAGCATGGTTTGAGAAGGAATAAAACATATCCCAATATTTCCCAATATAGTTATATAAAAAGCCAAATCAAGAGATGCAGAAAAATAACTCAAGTTACATTTAACCACAGTTCTAAAAAAGAGGAAAATAACTATGTGAGCTGTGAAGTTTGAGTGTCTTTATGTTTTATAAGCCCATTTGTCAATGCGTGATTTCAGTTTTGATAATTTTAAGCACAGTTCTACTCCTAACTTCAGACTATTACTGTTGACAGAAATCCATCAGTCTTGGTGCATTAAGAAAGACTGATTTAAAACAGGCAATGGACACAGAAGAATAATAGGGTAGAAAAGAGAAGAGTTAAATCTTATAGCAGGAGCACCATGAGACAGCACAGTGAAATCAAACCACAGCTGAGCATGTAGACTTCAGTTCAGCCGTAGAAAGCAATGGTCCTTTGAAGTCGCACATTTTATCTATTACTTATGTTTTTGTTTTCCTTGTGTAACACCAGAGAGCTGTTTGTGTACCGAACTGCTCTTGAGAATAACTACATTGATATAAGACTACTTTTATGTAACAAGTGAAGAACAGTTTCGGTTCCTGTAAATTTGTCGTTAAATTACATACGTTATAAATTTCCTTTAAAATCGGAACTGATGTTTTAAAATAATGTTAACCTTACTAGAGCCACAACATCCAGTTTGAAAACCAATGGCTTAGACATCATAGGGTGCCAATTAGCAAGAGTAAGGAAAAATAATGCATTATACTTTGGAAAATTAATTTGATGCATTAACATGTTAATTTTGACAACTCTAATTGAAACATTTATTTGTTGTTGCTCTAATATATACTAATTAATATGTAGGCTAAATTCAGTGAAAACAAAGAACTTGGGACAGAAAAAATTATTTATTTTAACCGGTTTTCATTATAATGGAATTGGAACACGGTGCATCTTTCACATGTACAACTGACAAAGCAGATTTGCGGAATCTCAAACTAAATAGCAACAACTATTTTCTTTTTGCTAGAATCAACGGCAGCAAGAACTTCCACTTTTTCTGTAAAGTGGATTGTTCTAGTTGCATAAATGACACTTCTTGGTGTCCATAGGGCACAGTCAGTATTATTAGACTTTGAGGTCCTGGAGGAAGGGGTGTTCCCCTCGAAGTACAGAGCATGTGCCTCATTAGATACCAAGACAGCGCTCTTCGGGGTACACAATGAAGACTTTTTGGAGAAAGTTCCAATTGGGTTACACTTGGGTAAGCAATACCCCTCGGTTTCTGGAGTGCAAACCCCTTAACTTTAAAAAATTAGAGCACCTTGGATGACCGGCTTTCTCTGACTGCCATCTGTTGTTTTGTTAGTCACCAGTTTTCTTTTTTTAATCTGGAAAACTTTTATAATAAGATCATAATAGAAAGTTTGAGGAAATAAAAGTCATATACCCACAACACTGGCCTGCAGTAACCCTTCGAGCTCCATAGCTGCAAGTGCATGACACTTGTCAAGTGAACCAAATGACAAACGTGTAATCTAATTAGCGGTTTAGCAGAACTCCTAAACCTCGATTTCTGGTCAAAGTACATATGTGTGTTTTGCTGCTTTCTTATGAAAAATTAGTATGTTACTATGTAGATAAAACAGACTTTGCTATAATTCGCTATAGTTTATTTTTAAACATTAGTTCTATAGGAAATTGTCCAGAACCCCAAAAAAAAATTATTAAAACAAGGATTTTGTACTCATGGAATTTGACATGACAGAAGTTGACAAAAGTTTAAAAGAACACGAAACCTTCTTCCTCAAGCAGGATCAGCAGGTGGGAAACACCAGCTGTGGCAGATACAGTCTAGAGAAAAGAGGACAGGAGAGTGAGCAAAATGGCAGGTCAGAGCTTGGTTTTAAATGTTCTAAAATACAGAGCGGCAAGTACGTTACGCGATAATTGGGCAGCTGATCCTGCAAAGGACAAGTAAAGAGTTTGCTTGCTTCCAAATGAAATATTGTCTAATAGGCAGTTTTTGAAGGAGAGTTGTGCTAGTTTCTCTTTGGTTTACTGTTTAACTGAGTGTCAGCATGTAGCTGCCATTTTACCTTTCTGAATAAAGCGTCATTCCCAACCAGGTTGTGCCAGACAGACAGGACATCTGCACTGATGTGTGCTGAACTTGGACGATGAAGGACAATAAAACTGAATGGCTGTAAACTAATGAACCATTTAGTGAGCCAGGAGTTTGTTTCTTTCTGTCTGTAGAGCCACTGGAGTGGTGCATGATCAGTCACCAAGGTAAAAATCCAAACCCCTAAGTAATAACAGAGCACTTCCACAGCCCATTTAATTGCCAGACATTCTTTCTCAATGGCCGAGTAATTATGATCCTTGGGAAGCAATATGCTATTCAAATATGCTCCCCACCACTGAAAAATCGAATGAGTATAGTCCCCAAAACAAATGTACTCGTGTACATCTGCACAATGAATTTCTTAGAAAAAAATCTGAATTTCATACAACCTGGTATGGTGACAAAAAGTCAGAAAAGGACCTTTCACAATCAAAAGACCAGACAACACTACGGCTCTTTCAGCCCTTTGTCAGGTCAGTTATAGGAACAGCTCTATGCACAAAATTTAGGATGAACTTCCTATAATAACCAGAAAGACCTAGAATGGCACAAACCTGCTTTTGTGTTTCCAGACCTGGACATGCAAGCATCTCACCTAACTTTCTCAACTTTGGTTTAATCAAAACTTTCCTTATAGAATATTTCAAATAATGCGGATCCAGTTTACATTTAGGGTTTGCTGTCAACCCAGCCTGCCCCAAGCTGTCAAGCTCTGCTTGTAGGCATTCTAGATGTGTCTGCCATTCATAACTGAAAATTCATAACTGACCACATCATTGAGATATGTTCCAGAATATTCAGAATGGGGACGCAAAATTTGATCTATCATACACAGTAAAGTTAAAGGCACACCGAGAAGTCCAAACAGGAGCCTATTAAATTTGAATAATCAATCTGGGGTGGCAAATGCAGTCTTCACCTTCACCTCATTATGCACTGCATCCTTACGTTTCTTCTGTATAGGATACAGGAGCATTTGCACTTTAACTCCAGGCTCAGTTACTATTTTGTTTTCAGCAATTTTAGTCAGACCAGGCATGGATGAAAAGAAATCAGTGTTCCTCCCATTCAGAATCAGCAACTCAGCCTTCTTAGTGTCCTTTAAATCATCACCAATGGTAATAGCTAAGTCTAAGAGACTGCAGTGGCAGTGGTTAACATCTCATCAGAGTCATGCCACTCCTTCAAAAGATTAACCTGTAAGACCTGAACAACATTTTGCCAGCCAAGTATCCTAACCATATAATTCACAAGGCTCATCCACTCCCCTGGACAACTGGACCCTCCCATTTCGCCAGAAAATTAAATGGGTCAGATGCGATCAAAACAAGTACTCTAACTCCTTTTTAGAATTTGCAGAGTTTACTTTTCCTATCATGATGATGTTTTAGTGCTTCCTGTTCATGCTGTTGATGCTCCACTGCAATAAAGGACAATTCAGATATTTGGTCCTGCAGTAAAACAACCTGATTGACAAATTTTAGTCTAGAGAGGACAGGAGAGTGAGCAAAAGGACACGACAGAGCACAGTTTTAAATGTTCTAAACATCTTGTGACAAGCACTTTTTTGCAGTATGTGTGCAGCTGATCCTGCAAACTGCAAGTAAAGAGTGTGCTCGTTTCCCATTGAAATACTGTCTAATAGGCTGTTTTCAAAGGGCAGTTGTGCAAGTTTCCCATACGTTTACTGTTTAACAGAGTGTCAGTGTGCTGCTGACAGCAGCAGGCGGGATGAATACACAGCAGAACAGCCACTGAGCTGTCTTTGCGCAGCTGCCACCACCATCAGAGACAGTGAATAGTTGGTGACACCAGTCATAACATATTTACCAGAATGTATATTGCTTCTACATATCAATTTATATTTGTTTTACTTCTGCAGTGTTTTACTGTATTGATTTATTGAAACTGTATTCTCACAGTGATTTGTACATATTAGTGATTGTTAAAACTTTGAGTGTAAGAAGATGCTACTAATAAAAACATGATCGCAAAATGGAAGCACCACTAATGTATGTAAGCAGTAATATAATACAGGTGCAGAGTATTACAAATAAAATGACTGGATCAAGCTCCATGTTAATTGCAAAGAATTCAGACTTTAGGGTTTTCTCAATCACTGTTACATTAATTAATTGACTAAATGTTGGATGCCCACATCTAGCTACAGAAAAACCTTTTCAGTTAGTCAAGAGTACCTACCTCTACTATACTGGCTGCTCATTCCATTAGCCACGGTTTCTCTTTTAAACAATTAAACAGAACTCTGGATATGTTTTAAGTCCATCATATATTGTCTTTAAATGTTTCTAACATATAGCCAGCCTCACAACCTTGTACAGGATGTGTTTGATGATCAGATTGTCTAGTAATGAGTGTTGAGCAAAATAATGTGACATTATGTGTCACTGTAACATTCCAAAACCCATACTCGCCTTATATAGAATATACATTTGATACCTCTTTTCTTTAGTTAGCATTTAACCACTTAAACAAAAACAAAAGAAATCTAATACCATTCATGACTGCCACTGTCTTATTTACAAAGTCTCCGTTTGCATTATGTTTATCTCTAGTCATAGTAGTCATGTGTGTCTGACCTCTGATAAATTCTTCAAATATACTTCACCTACAGACTCTGTTTATATTTCACTTGCTTAGACTTTGATATAAAACCTGGATTTCTCACTACATTTTTCCTTTTTCTGTTTGGACAGTTTTGGTTTGACATTGTCTCCAAGTCCTTGAACTACAATTTTACAAATGTAAATACATGCTTTAAAAATTCTCTTGCCACTCTTACCGTCTGAAATGCTCATGCATGGT
This sequence comes from Polypterus senegalus, assembly GCF_016835505.1. Taxonomy (NCBI): domain Eukaryota; kingdom Metazoa; phylum Chordata; class Cladistia; order Polypteriformes; family Polypteridae; genus Polypterus; species Polypterus senegalus. Next base: position 142,361,697 of record NC_053158.1, on the reverse strand, counting down.
TCCACTTTCAAAGTGGGGGTTGTGTGAGTATATTAGTGAGAAGTGAATATGTATTTTGCGCATGGCTAAACATGCAAAGACATGACCTGTGCTCTTCTGAGAGCTCCTCCTATTGTGAGAGTGGAAGGAAGGTTAAAAAAAACAGGTGTTCATGTCACAGTATCATAACAAAACAAACAGTATTAACTCAAAAGTTATACAAAAAGACAATTTAGCTAGAACACACAAGCAAAATCCAAGTACATAAAAACTATTTAAATGAAACCCTACAAAAATACATCAATAATTGATAGTTAAAAGTTATTTTGTAAGTATATTTTGGACCTTAGCCACTTTATCAGTTTTTCTTATCAGAAATCATTAAGTTTAAGCTTTACAAGGTATCTTTAAAAATTACTGCTTAACAAAGATATTGACAATAATAAAGTAGAATTATCAAACATTATATTAAATATTAAAAGCACAAAAAAGGTAGAATTCAATAAAGCCTCATAAATACTAAGATATGACTTTCTATCAGCAAAGTATTTTTTTAAATCAGAAGATGTATCAAAAAAACAATTAGTTAAAAAAAAGTATATTCAATATCAATATTATTAAACATGCAGTATTAGAAAAATGCATGTAATTATGAAGTAATTATGAAGTTCTACATTAGTATTTCAAAATACTACAGGATATCAAAATAAAAAACAAATAGTGATTAGTAACATTATAAAGTACACTGATATTTCATAGCAACTTCACTGCAACAAACATAATTAACATAAAAAACACTCCAAACTGTAACAATATTACTTCCCATTAAGATATTTAACATGAAAGAGTGAAACAAGGAGGAGTGAAGACCTCAGACCTATTTACTGGACTGAAAGAAAATGAAGATATCCAGAAAAAATGAATCAAAATCAAAGGTCTCTAGGGAGGGGCCACCAGCAGTTCAGGGAAGGAAGGCTTCATTATTAGCACAGCTAAAAGACTGCCTTAGCCAAGTCAAACAGTATAATTGGAGAATATGCCAGTAAAGACCTAAACTTAAAACAGCCCTGGAACAATATTTTTGAGCTCTACTTAGAAAGGGAAAAATACTTCAGTGGCTGAAATTCCTTCAATAAGCTACTACTTCAATAAGTTATTACACTCAACATTAAACTTCAATCATTTTAAATGCAATCATGAGACAAAAGTCTTTTTTTATGAAGTACATTTTAACATTTAAAGGAGTGTCTTGTTGCTACAATGGTTAATGTTACATTCTCACAGATACTCGGTTTGTGTCCATAGACATTCATGTCAGACTACCTGGTCATTCTACTGTACAAGAGCCTTGCATGTGAGAAAGTATGAGTGTGCATACCCTGGAGTAGACATGGGGAACATATCCAAGGCTGGTTTATGCCTTACGCTTCTTATCTAATACCATAACCAATATTTTAAAAAAGTGAGTTTAGAAAATGAAGGCATGGACTGTTAAAAGATTAAACATTTAGAAACTGTCCTTGCACTTATAGTATCTTATAGTGCCTTTTCGTACTTATGCCTAAGAATAACCAGGATCAGAGCTCTTTAATGTTAGAATATACACAAAAGAAAACATTTAACACAACTCACAAACCTCCCCTAACTGACTGGACAAATTACAACAACCGAAGAGGTAAACTGGCAATCATTTCATAGCTTTAACTAAACCTCATTTTATTTGTGTCTTAGTTTAAGCATACATGCTGCAAAAAGTATTTTAATCTTATTCTCAGCTTAAATTATGTTCACTGTCATCACAGTTTTTAATATCCAGAACTATCTATATTTCAAGATAAAATAATTTGCTTTTAATTCTCTTAATTGTTTCTGCCAATAGCTGTGCATCAATACAAAAGGTAACACAATTAAACTTTTTCAGCATTATTTCTGCTACGTGAATATAATCTTCATCAAAAGATTACCTCCAAAAACATTTAGAAAACATTTCTATGGTCCAAAACTTTTTACTAAATTTCATAATTTAGCAATTCCAAACTGGAAAACAAAACAACAAAAAAAAAAACAGGTAAAACCAAAAGGCCTTAAACAAAGAACTGGAATTCAGACTTTACACAGATTCTGCTGAAAACCAACAGGCATTTCCTCCATGACCAGGACTGGAAAACACTGCACTTTAGCATTAATTCAGGATCTTGCCTCATACAAAGGACAGCATACAAGATCTTAAGAAAGAAGGTATTTTTCTTTAAACTGAACCACTCAGAAGATATTATAAAAGTGCCACCTACAGGAAAAGTAATAAAACTGCAAACCTGTATATATTTTGATCAGACTCCCACTGTAACTATTAAAAATCAGTTTCTGAACAATGCAAGAAATGTAAATTCTATTTAGGGTAGCTTATCAATAAATTGATAATATTTTTAAATATCTTCCAAAATGAAGATGCAAACAAGGCAACAAAAAGTAAAACAGTGCCTTCAATTAACTTGCACGCTCTTTTTTAAAACTATTACACAATTAAAAGATATTCCTGCTGATTTTATATCACTGCACAACTTGGCCATTTGCGTGTTACAGTTTTACAGTGTTTCCAAATTCTAAATTTCCTTACTTAAAATTTCAGACAGTGAATGTTTTCAGGTTTTCACCCAAAATCTAATATTAGACAAAGGGAACTAATATGAGGGCAGCGCTGCTGCCTCGCAGTTATGAGACCCGGATTCACTTCCCGGGTCCTCCCTGCGTGGAGTTTGCATGTTCTCCCCGTGTCTGCGTGGGTTTCCTACGGGTGCTCCGGTTTCCTCCCACAGTCCAAAGACATGAAGGTTGGGTACACTGGCAATTATAAATTGTCCCTAGTGTGTGCTTGCTGTGTGGGTGTGTGTGTGTAAACCCTGCCTGGGGTTTGTTTCCTCCCTTGCGCCCTGTGTTGGCTGGGATTATCTCCAGCAGACCCCCCTGTAGTTAGGATATAGTGGGTTGGATAATGGATGAATGGAAACAATCTGAACTAATAACATTATTACTGTGTGAAAGCATAGTTATTCTTAAAGTCAATAAATGACTGTACCAAACTTAGATACAATGACTGCTACCTGTCACTTCCTATAAATTCCACATCAATCTTTCAAATCACTGTTGGGGAATTTTTGCCCCGTCTTTCCTGCAAACCTGCTTTATTTAAGAACGGTACATAGGCCTGAACTGAAAATTCCAAAACTTACCAAAGCATCTCAATTAGATTTAGGGCTATATTTAGATTATGCTCATCCAAATCATTGATTCTTCTTCATTTCAGACATTCTATTTAGATTTGAGTTTCTAGTTTGAATTACTGTCTTTATGCACAACTCACGGATGGATGACTGGACATTTTCCTTAAAAATTATCCAATAATGAGCAGAACTTGGAGTTACTTCAGTTATGGCAGGATGTCTGGGTCCTGAACCAGCAAAATATCCCCACATGTTCATCACCATGTTTTGACAGTTCCTATGATGTTCTTTTTTTCCTATATTTTAATTTTATTGAATTTTTTTAAATCAAATAACATTCCATACACTTAAATCGAGTTTTACAAAATGAAAAAAAAAAGGCCAGCGGTGTAAAACTTTATGCTAGTAAATACAGTGGTGTGAAAAACTATTTGCCCCCTTCCCGATTTCTTATTCTTTTGCATGTTTGTCACACACAATGTTTCTGATCATCAAACACATTTAACCATTAGTTAAATATAACACAAGTACACACAAGATGCAGTTTTTAAATGATGGTTTTTATTATTTAGGGAGAAAAAAATATCCAAACCTACATGGCCCTGTGTGAAAAATAATTGCCCCCTGAACCTAATAACTGGTTGGGCCACCCTTAGCAGCAATAACTGCAATCAAGCGTTTGCGATAACTTGCAATGAGTCTTTTACAGCGCTCTGGAGGAATTTTGGCCCACTCATCTTTGCAGAATTGTTGTAATTCAGCTTTGAGGGTTTTCTAGCATGAACCACCTTTTTAAGGTCATGCCATAGCATCTCAATTGGATTCAGGTCAGGACTTTGACTAGGCCACTCCAAAGTCTTCATTTTGTTTTTCTTCAGCCATTCAGAGGTGGATTTGCTGGTGTGTTTTGGGTCATTGTCCTGTTGCAGCACCCAAGATCGCTTCAGCTTGAGTTGACGGACAGATGGCCGGACATTCTCCTTCAGGATTTTTTGGTAGACAGTAGAATTCATGGTTCCATCTATCACAGCAAGCCTTCCAGGTCCTGAAGCAGCAAAACAACCCCAGACCATCACACTACCACCACCATATTTTACTGTTGGTATGATGTTCTTTTTCTGAAATGCTGTGTTCCTTTTACGCCAGATGTAACGGGACATTTGCCTTCCAAAAAGTTCAACTTTTGTCTCATCAGTCCACAACGTATTTTCCCAAAAGTATTGGCAATCATTGAGATGTTTCTTAGCAAAATTGAGATGAGCCCTAATGTTCTTTTTGCTTAACAGTGGTTTGCGTCTTGGAAATCTGCCATGCAGGCCGTTTTTGCCCAGTCTCTTTCTTATGGTGGATTCGTGAACACTGACCTTAATTGAGGCAAGTGGGGCCTGCAGTTCTTTAGACGTTGTCCTGGGGTCTTTTGTGACCTCTCGGATGAGTCGTCTCTGCGCTCTTGGGGCAATTTTGGTCGGCCGGCCACTCCTGGGAAGGTTCACCACTGTTCCATGTTTTTGCCATTTGTGGATAATGGCTCTCACTGTGGTTCGCAGGAGTCCCAAAGCTTTAGAAATGGCTTTATAACCTTTACCAGACTGATAGATCTCAATTACTTCTGTTCTCATTTGTTCCTGAGTTTCTTTGGATCTTGGCATGATGTCTAGCTTTTGAGGTGCTTTTGGTCTACTTCTCTGTGTCAGGCAGCTCCTATTTAAGTGATTTCTTGATTGAAACAGGTGTGGCAGTAATCAGGCCTGGGGGTGGCTACGGAAATTGAACTCAGGTGTGATACACCACAGTTAGGTTATTTTTTAACAAGGGGTCAATTACTTTTTCACACAGGGCCATGTAGGTTTGGATTTTTTTTTCGCCCTAAATAATAAAACCCATCATTTAAAAACTGCATTTTGTGTTTACTTGTGTTATATTTGACTAATGGTTAAATGTGTTTGATGAACAGAAACATTTTGTGTGACAAACATGCAAAAGAATAAGAAATCAGGAAGGGGGCAAATAGTTTTTCACACCACTGTAGATAAAATAATAAATGAATAGAGATAAATGGAGTAAAAATAGGGGAGAGAACATGCTTCCTCAATTTAAATGCGTATTCTAAAATGTTATTGATTAGATCCTGCCAGGTTTTGAATGAGTTTTGTGCAGGTCCTCTAATGACAAAATTGATTTATTCCAGTTTCAAATAGTATATAACATCAGTTACCCACTGGCTTAGAATAGGTGAGTTAGAATTCTTCCAATTGAGCAAGAGATGTCTATGTGCCAATAGTGTAGTAAAGGCAATTACCGTTTCTTTCTATGATGTTCTTTCTGTGGAGTGGTGTTTTTGCTTCAGACATCACACAATGGGACGCATGTGGTCTAAAAAGTTCCACTTTTATGTCACCATACCATAGAAAATCAGCCAAATATGGGAGCTGTCCAGGTGCCTTCTGGTAAATGATAGATAAGCATTTGTATTCTTATTGGTTTCCGCCTTTCTGCTCTCCAATTAAGCATATATTTTTATGTTTCCATGTATGTTTCTAATTGTGCAGTCATGAACTTTTATGAACGTTTATAGAGGGAACAGAAACTTTTTACAGTTTTTTTATATATATTTTTAGGATCCTTTGTGACTAAGTGAGGTTAATGCTAATTGGGACTGGCTGTAACTAAGCCTGGCTGTGTTAAACCACATGATTCCAATTATCCTGTTAGTATCATTGATTTAACTAGGGAACAGTTACTTATTCATACAATGTTAGTTGCTGCTGAATAATTGTTCTGTTAAAATGAGGATAGGATAACAAGGAATGATTTGATTTAATCGCTTGCAATATCTCACTGTTGTTCCTTTGGGGATGACTGACTACCAATATCACAAAAAGATATGACACAAACAACAGGGCAATCTAGAATAAACAACATGATAGTGTGTGGCTCCAACAGGTATGATGGCACATTGCTTTTGCTGCTTACTAGAGGGAGCAAGACCATGCAAGAATACATTAAGCATATCTTGCTGCCCATCACTTTTAACTAGCCAGCTATATCTCTGGGCATTTGTAAATCAGACTTTGCTGAAAACATTTTTGAGATATCTTATATGGAGTTCTTTCTCCTTTGAAGCTGCACAAAGCTTTTTAAATTGTGACAACACCAAATACCTATTTTATGTTATGAAACATTGACACTTGTTTTTCAAGCCATGAAGTACCCAGTACTAACCCCCCTAACATTAAGTTTTTAATTAGACCAATAAATATTTTGTTTACTCTGCTCTGGCATCATTTCTTACCTCATGCTATTTTCTTGCCTTTTACACCATATACTTCAAGGTACAATTATTATTTTGTTGCAGACATCACCAATTCAAACTGAATAGCAAGTTTGAGATTGAGAGAATGTTATGAATTTCCAGTAATTTTCTTTCTAAACACACACATAACTATGCACAGAAAATGTCTGCATTTTGTAGATTATATTTTACTTTAAGTTACATTTATCACACTAAGCACCATTTATGGATTCAAACATGGAAAGCATAAAAAACAAAAGTGAAGAAGTGCTACTTCAAAATTCTGGGATTTGATTAACACTTTATTTTTAACTGAAACACAGAGGAATAAATTGTCATCAAAACTCTAAATTCCATTAAAATGTACACCAGTTTGTACTTGTACAGTTTATTTGAAACCATAGTATACTTACATGTATTTGTTCCACCGTGGCTTTCTTGAAAAGTGGCGTATAAATTGGAAATGTACTGTTTATTGTCTACTCTCAATTAAAGCAAGGGTACACTACCTGACTTGGCAAGAGTCATAATGAGCCACTAGTAAAGCCTGAGCTGTCAAACTTACCTAACTCAATAACTAATCCAATTTCCAATTAAAACCATTATATTTATAGCAGTAAATTCTACAACACAGACACTGTTAGTAGACAGAATTCTGTGAACAATTTCTCATCTTCACTCTTATGTATTAAATAAGGCAATGAGAATTAGATTGCTCTTTTCTCTCACACTAATGCAAACACAACTGCCAAAGAAATGTAAACTTTCACTAACAGTTCATGGTAACATTCTATCTAGACAGTGGTAAATGGAATAAAAAAAAAAAGAAAACGTTTCCTTTTTTTTTTTTACAATGGCCCCAAGAGGTGCTATACAATACTTGTTTGAGATTAACATCATAAAAGCAATAATGCTAGTAATAAAGAGACAAACACAGATAGTTAATTCAGAAATATATTGCTGATTAGAAGCTTGATCATACTGAAAAAATAAGATATGAAAATATTTTTATAACCAATTCTATCTGACATGATGAGCTGCAATTTTGCGAAATTAATAAAAAAATTACAGTAAGTAAAAATGGCCAATCAATTCATCCATCAATACACAGATATTTAGAGTCTGCTTATTCCAACTGGGGATCGCAAAGTTATTCACAATGTGGAATCCAACCCCTGGTTGTACATCAGGCCATCCCAGGGCCCACTGATGGATATAACCACACTAGTCAAACAAATGACAGTAGTCAATCAAATTAACCTGAACATTTTTAGGATCATGAAGATAAACCAAAATGACTTGAGTAAACCACACAGACACAGGGAGAAATTGCAGTTTCCATATAGTCTGAGTCAGTGATATTCACCATTCTGCCCAAACATTCAATATGATTCAGTTTATTCTGACAGAGGGCACTTTACTGAAAAAAATACTCTTTAGGCTTACACAAACTTTAAAATTAAGCAACACACAAGTAAACTCAATGCTACACATATATATTAGAAAATGTATCTATTTAAATAAAACAGTAATAAGCAAGATCAATTTACTCTGGACAAAATATAATAAACATGATACTAGACAGAACAATTTTAATTGACAATGGACGAGAAGAAAAATTCTCTAATGGATATCATTCTTATAAGAAATAAATATCTCTTAGTGGGAGATTTACAGTCTATAGAAATAAGAAATAAAAGTGTCTGCCCTGCATAAGCCAAATGTCTGTTCCTCTCCTCCAGGGCAACCAACATTACTATAGCATATGCTGGAGTCTATGAAGGAAAAGGCACTGTAATTTAGACATTAGCAATAAATTGTATGTATTTACTGTATATACATTTACAATAGTACATGTATTTACTGTATATACATTTACAATAGTACAAGATAGAAAGGATAATACAAAAGAGAGCAAAAATAACCAGTCTAAGGTCTTAATTCTTAAAAAGGAACTCCAAGAAAGGTTAAAAATTGAGTAAACAGAAATCAAACCTCATAGATTATAGCAATACTGATAATTTTGAAATAGTTACATTTTTTCCCCAATTTAAAATCAACAAATTATTAAAAGAATTTGAGCATTTTACAATACATTGGGAAGCTGGTAAGGGTAATGACATGAGATGTTACATTTTACTATCATTATATTCATTTTAAATAATCACAGTTGAACTTAGACACAACTACTTGAATTCTGAGGAACTGAATTTTTTTTGTTTCCGAAAGATCATGCACAAATAAATAAGTGTATTAAAAATGTATGTATATCTACCATTTTTAAAAATTAAATTTTCTATTGAGGAAAAAAGTGTTTATATAAAAGCCTACTTCATGAAGCATTATTATATGCCACTGAAAATACAACAACAAAATTAAAGATAGTAAAAAATCAGCACAATAAAACATTTTACGAAATAAAAAAAGGAGGTGAAATAACAGCAGGACAACAATCCTGTTTCAGGACATCATTAGGAACATCAAATGAATCTTTTATACTAGTAGGTATAACCTGAGAACACCTCATTTCCAGCAGGAGAAAACAAGCCAACTTAGAAGAATGGAATACTATGGTACAGGAAGATATGAGGAAATGGGAGGGAGTGTGTCAAAGGTCCAGGGCTGACTTAGGAGGTCAAGGAGTGTGGAAGACGTGAAACTTTCTTGAGAGAAGATTAACTCAGTCCGAGTTATGCAAGTTAAAATCCTTTTAGTATTTGTTTCCTTCTGTGGACTACAATACACTCTCATTCACCAGTCAATCTGTGTAACTGGATTAAGAGGAAAGATCACTGTGCAGGATCTGTGTAGAGAGGAGAACCCATGGCCCAAATCCTCTCTGGGTATACAGGATCCCAGAAGACAGGTACAAATAATGCCATGACAAGATCTTGACAAGACCTGCAGATAACATAGAGAAAAAGAAACTGAAAGCTCATGTAAAGTAAAAATAATAATAATAATAAGCATTCTGTTTTGCATAATGTTTTATGGGCTTTGGAAGAAGGCTTTTTCCAGACATCATAAATATATCAGTAAATGAGGATGTCATGATGCAGTCCTGGGAGGACAGGAAGATTATTCTCACTGAACACACTCTGCCAGAGGAGGCCTTTAAGAAGAAATTGATAAAATATGAAGATCTGGCACAAGACTGTATAGGCAAAGAGTAGCACATCTGACTGTTCAATGTGAAGGCTGAATGAGAAGGACTCCCTGACCAATCAATGAAGAGAGCACTAATAGTTGTTACACTGACTGCAAGAGACAGAAAGAATACAATCAAAGACTCGGAAAGGCAGCAGAGCAAGCCACATTCTCGCTCAGGAATAAGAGAGACAAGTTAATCTTGAGGCCAGTAGATAAACTTGATTGACAGCAAGTGAGCATCAAGGAAAAGGGTCAAAATCCCTGTTGAATTCAGGGTTCCATCTGGTCACTGTCACTGTTGACTGAGGAGGACATGTACAGAGTCTTAAATCAGAAAATAAACAAAAAAAGGGAAAAAACCCTTAAGTGTACTTTTAACAAGCAGTCTATAAATTATTTAAATGTAACTGAACAATAAACAAGTTGTCACACTACCTTTAAAAAACATAATATTCAAATTAACAATTATGTACAATAAAGTAAATGTGTTAATAGCAAAAATGTAATCATGTACATATAAAATTGTTTAAACAACTGCAAAACACAAAACAGAAAATGTCTCCTGGCCGCATGCAGACAAACACTGTTGACAAGCTGACATGTAAAGTGAAATTAACACTCCACTCCTCTGTTTCTAATTCATCCTTTATTTCACTCTCTAAACTAAACAAAAAAAGGAACCTGTGTTAGGATTTAGTTTTTAGGAAAAAAGATATTTTTAGTGATCACTTTATTATGTATCTCTGTCTAAAATCATGCTAGATTCTTATTTGTACCTCCAAGTTGGCTTATGTTCAGTTTAGTGGGACACCTAGCTGTTGCCAGTTAGTTGGTAGCAGATTAATATTTCTAATTGTTCACTCAATAGACATCTAAACGAGATGAAATTGGCTGTTTCATGTGATAACACATTCCATGTGCACTTATGGAAGCAATATGGTAATCATTTTACTTTCAACAAAATGAAAGGATGTAATGTTTCTCTAAACACAGAAGCTGAATTTTAAATATGCTATGATCAAATCTTTCAAGTTTCACTAAACTTGTTTTATCTTTTAATACAGGATTGTCTCCCGCCGTAACCCGGTACTCTAGAATTGCAATGCACACTCCTATATTTCTTTGCGTGCTGCAACTTGATATAGTAAAGTCATAATTAGTAAAATCTTTTCTCATTAAAGCCAATGGTTTCTGACTAATGATAAAGACTACATTATTAAGAGAATGCTTAAGTATTCTGTTGATGATTCTTTTAATGGCAGCAAGTACTTCTCAACATCTCTCTCTATATATAAAATCCAACATCTGTATGTCTGTCTGTCTGTCTATATGTCTGTCCGCTTTTCATGAGAGAACTACTTAACGGAAGTTTTTTCTATAATTTTCTTGAACATTCCTGTTGATTCTGCAACTTCTCTCATTGTGCTAAGTATTATAGTTCGCTTGTGGCAGCGAGACTGTGAGAGATGCTATGGGCAGAGGGGAGAGAGAGAGGCAAAAAATTAATTTGTGCTCAAATTATTTGACACAGTGTCTTGGATATACACTTCAACAAACACCGCTTTAGAACACAAAGATTCAGTTTATTATCCTACAGAATTTTTAAATTTCATTAATCCTCCTGCAATGCCACCACCACAACGTAGTATTGAAAATAGTAGCACCGATTATCCTTTTGAGAAACCTGAGCCCACCCAAACTTTGCAATGGTACCTGTCTCCAGGTCTGTCAGCTTCAGAACAACATCACAGAGGTGATAATCATCGCAGGATGTGGCACTGGCAAGAGGGTTTTAATCCCTCGCATTCCTCTAATTGCAACGGACATGCTCTTTCAATTCAAGAGATTACAGTTCCTGGTGAAGCTTTCCTTTGCAATGTCAATTAACAAAGCCCATGGACAGACACTCAAATTGGCAAGAGTTGATCTTAGCTCACCATGCTTTTCGCAAGGTCAGCTTTACATTGCTTTCTCCCGGGTTAGTTCTCCAAGAAACCTATATGTCCTCACCCTTGATAACAAAACCAAAAATATTGAATACCAAGAGGCCCTTGGATAGGAAACTTATCAATATAAATTGTTCTTAATGCAAATTATTTGTTTTTTTTATTGATTCTTAAAAGTTTGTCCTGTTTCACTACTATGCGGGCAGAGCGGGGACAGCTAGTAATTATTAAAGAAAAGTCAATTAAGCAGTATCTCCTTTGAATAATTATGAAATTAAGACGTTCTTAATATAACACATTTACAGTTATACAAGGGGTTTGGTATCAATTGTTACAGGTTAACAAAGTATTGGTATGGACACATCCATAAACAGTATAATTTTCAGTCTTGCAAAAAAACACTCATATGTGGATATTCTTGTGATCGCTATAATGAACTGCAGCATTTTACATACAAGTATTTCATAGTAGTTCTACCTTACAGCGAAAAAAGTTTGAATGTTTCCAAAAATAAACCTAATGCTAAATATACACACACATATGAATATAAATATATAAATATTTATAAATTATATATCTCCATCCATCCATCCATTATCCAACCTGCTATATCCTAACTACAGGATCACAGGGGTCTGCTGGAGCCAATCCCAGCCAACAGGCAGAAAACAACAACTCCAGGCACCTCACAGCCAGATCAACAAAACTTGAGCTGGGAGAACTTTTGGCCCGAGTTAAGCTGCGGCGTGAAGGGAGGATGGGATAGCAGGCTGCTTGCTGCTTTTGCTGATCGACACATTTATAAAACAAACTATGCTAATGGAAAGGTGCAAAGGAATTTAAGGTGGCCCAGGATTACGAGTTTTTTCATACGCTTCAGAGATTCTAGTGCTAAATAATGCATCTAATGTCTCGTTTTCATTCTGTGTTCATAACTGTATTTCTAATGTCTCATTTTCATTCTGTATTCACACCTTGTGAGGATGTGGGTTTTGCTCCATGCTCCCATCTTACTTCTGGGAACCCTTGAACCCAACGCCGTCAGTAATGTCACCAATAAGCTAGGCAGTGAAGACATCAACATGAAGCAAGAGGATTGTGCAAAAAGTGCAAAGTGCTTTTATTAAAAAAAATCTACAAAATCAAAGTGTTCAAACAGATAGTGCAGTGTCTCTCAAATAAATCATTAAATAAATAATCCATAAAAACAAGAAAACTGTGGAGGTTAAAAACACACTACAAAAATCCTTTTAAAAAAAGGTTAAAAGCAATGGCTGGAAGCAGTCTTTTCTTAAAACTCCAGTTCTTTCTTCTCCCTTACTGGCAGCTCCCCCTGCTTCTCCCCTACGGGTACTGCAACAGGTTAGTTGCCCTACCAGCAAAATGCAGCTCCCTTCAGTTCTGGTCTGGTAGACCTCCAATCCCTGGCTACGTCAGGCTCCAGCCGGACCGAGACTTGGGTTCCTTCCCCAGCGGCCAGGGTGCTCAACACGCCCAAAGCCTCCTCAACTCCACTTCCATCAACAGCCAGTCGACCCTTCTGCTGGCGACTCCAGCTCCTCAAAACCACTCAGCTGGAGTGACCACTTCAATTTGCCCCCTCCGAGAGTTGGCCAAACACTCATTCGGGGCTCTCCTACCAGCTGCATTCCACCTTCATGAGCCAGCTCTCGCTCTCACTCTCCCACACTCTCATTTTCTTCCCTCCCTTCCTTGAATGCATCACACTTCTATTATATGCTCCGGGGATGTGGATCAGGTGTGGCAATCAGCAGCTCCCGGCAACAATTACAGATGCGGACGACTCCTCACCTGTGCACTTAAGGACCGTCTGCATCACGAATTCACCCAGGAACCGCTCTGGCCACACTACCAGGCCCCCTCTCTAAGCCGCAAGTGCGGTGATTATTCATATAAAAAGTGGCCTTTGATCTGAGCTGTGGACTCGCTATACCACACACCTGTATTTCTATTTAATAAAAGTTGAATTTAATGTCTTGTTCACATTCTGTATTTTCATACCCGTATTTCTACAAAAAATGTACATCTAACATCTCATTTTCAGATAAAACACTTTTTGCAGTTAAAGAAGCACTTTTTTTTTCCTAATAAACAAAGGATATGTCATGCTTGGGTCATAGAGTTATAGAGTTGCACGAGAGACAGGAAGGTTAATACAGGTTTTCAAGGAAAAATTAAGTACTTTATTACTGTATAGAAAAGGCAGGTATAGTCTCAAGGCAGTCTCAAGACTCAAGAGCTGTTATTGCAGCACTCAAGCACATAAGATAGGAGCTGCAACATGGCCAATTGTCCTGCTTTAGCTCCCATCTTCAGATTAGAGGAACACCAGCAGCTCGGAATCACCACTGTGGCAGACATGAGCTGGAGTGAGTAAGAAATAGCAGGTCAAAGTCTTGTATTAAATGTTCTGAACATTGTGCGGACAAGCACGGTACGTAGTAAGCTTGATCCTGCAGAGGACAAAAAATTACTTTTCTCTGTTTACTGTTTACTTTTCTCTGTTTCTCTGTTACTGTTTACCGGATGCAGCAGAGCAAATACAGAGTTGTCCTTGTGCTACTGCCATTAGAGATGGTGAATCTCCAGCAACCCTGGTCACAGTAGTATGTGTATTTTCCCTATATTGGATTCCATCTGTTTATCACTATAACAGAAAGCTTTCAGGCATAAAGACCAAGATACACCTATGAAGCGATTAGATAGTGATGCTGTTTGCATGATGTTAGAACAACTGCCAAGGTGGAAGAAACACTTCAGTAAATTATTTAATAGTACACCAGTTGAAAATCCCCCTAACATCAAGGAAAATATGGTCATATAATTAAATTTGTATTCTATCTCAAAAGACGTCATCCATGCAGCAACTACAATCAAAATTGGGAAAGCATTAGGACCTGCCAACATTTCTTCCAATTCCCTAAAGAAAGATAAGTAGCTGCAGAAATCATGATCCACTTATTGCGGCAAGTGCAGAATTAACAGAAAGTATAACATGATTTGAGCTTTGGTTACATTGTTAAACCATTTAAAAAAGGAATTCTGACTGATTACCAGACGGCCAAAGAATACAAACTCCTCTCATTCCCAAGTATGATCTTCACCAATACACTTTAAGCAAGAATTAAAACAACAGTTTATTCCAAATTGATAAAGGAACAATGTAATTTCTGAACTGGAAGGCCCTGTACAGACCAGACCCAGCTTACCATTTTTGAAGAATGACTGAAGTGTCAGTCTCCACTTTATGCTAGCAGCATGGATTTCAAAAAAAGTGTTCAACATGGTGGACAGGGCAATCACTTGGAGAATTCCGAGATATTATAGTATACCACACTAGGATTACCTTCTTCATTAATGGCATCTATGAAGGGTAAAAGCATAGAGTCATTCAATGTCACTGACTTTTGCAGTCAATGGAGGAGTTAGACAAAGTTGCTAGCTGTCAATGTTGATATTGTTGGAGAGTCAATGGTTGATGAACATAGTCATGGACCAGACAAAAGGAATTCCATCAAGTTCAATCCAGATTCTGGGCAATCTGGATTATGCTTATGACATTTGTCAGCTGTCATACTCACTCCACCAGCACATGCCAAGTAAGGTGGATAGGCTCCACAATGTTTGCAGGCTAACAGGTCTAGGAGTTAATGGCACCAAAACATGAGAGTGAACACCACATATAAAGTATGCAATATTGTGCAAGAACAGATTGTAGATATGGTCAACAACTTCCTATACTGTATCGTGGCTGCACTGTTAATACATCAGGAAGTAATGATGAAGATGTTAAAGGTAGAATCATTAAGTCATCACCATGTTGAAAACAACATAGCAAGATAATAATCTCAGACATAGTAAAATAAGTATCTTCCATTCAAATGTTAAGTCTGTTTTACTATATGGTTTGGAAACATGGTGTAAAGCTAAGGACCTCACCTGCATCATGCGTAAATATGACCTCTTCAACAACACTTGCCTCAAAAAGATCAAGCAAATACAATTGTTTGACAAAATCTCTTTTCAGAAGAAGAACACATTAGAAGTCTGTCACAACTACCATAAACCTTAGAAAATGTTTGTGGTTTTAGGCATACTTTGTGTATAGAGGAACACGTACTTCATGCAACCATGCAAAATACTATATGGGAAACCCCAAGAAAAGAGAAAAATGAAGAAGCCCGTGTTCAGAACAACCTTGTTACAGAACTAAAGACTATCTACAGTGCTTTTCATAATGTTTGGGATAAACATTTTTTTCTTCAATTCGGCCAAAGTTTAAAATTAAAAATCAAACAATTCAGACTTGATTACAGGACACATTGCAGACTTTAATTTAAGGGTATTTGCATACATTCTGGCCACATCATGTAAAAATTACAATACTTTTTATATACGATCCTCTCATAATATTTGGGACAATTGGCACCACAGATGTTTGCGATTACTCAGGTATGTTTCACTGCTTCATTAGTGCAGACATAAGATACCTAGGCTTGCTTCTATATACAGATCACCTTTGGAGTCTACAGTTGCCATTGTTCAACATAAGGACAAGAGTAGCTCCAATGAAAGTCAAAGAAGCCATTACCAGGCTGAAAAACAAGAATAAAACCATTACAGACATTGGCAAAACCTTAGGATTATATAGATCAACTGTCTGGAATATCATTAAGAAGAAAGAACACATTGGTGAACTAAGCAAACATAAGGGGACAGGTAGGTCAAGGAAGACTGATGATAAAAGAATCTGCACTATAGTAAAGAAAAAGCCCCAAATTCCTGTCCAACAGATCAGAAACAGTCTTCAGGAGGCAGATGTGTATGTGTCAGAGACTACTATTTGCAGAATACTTTATGAATAGAAATCACTTTGTGATGTCTTTCAATTGGACACTTCAAGCAGTTATTGCATACAAGGAATATGCAAGTACTAAATATAACTGGTTTAAAATGAACCATTGCTCTGAGCCAAAAATAATGGTGCCAAGAAATGGGGGGGACCACAAATAATGCGTACGTGTAGGCTAGTTGAGGATTGTTTAAACTAGGGAATGGGTGGGACAGGGAGTTTAGGACAGGCCAGGTTTAGATCTATGCATGGAGGTACAAACAACAGTGTAGAAATAAAAATGCGTAGTAATGTAAATTCTAAGGAGACATTTAAATGTAGAACATATTAAAAATAGCTTGCCTTAATGCAAGAAGTATCAATAATAAGGTAAGCAAGTTGGTGTTGTACGTAGCAGAGCATAATTATGATATTATAGCAATAACTGAAACCTGGCTAAATAATGATGGGGATGAGTATAAAATAGAGGGATACACATTTTTTAGGAAGGATAGACAGATCAGAAAATGAGACGGGCTTGGTGTATTTGCCAAACAGAAGTTAAATGCAAGTCCTCTTCAGTTGGATGATGAGTCCCATGTTAGTGAGGACATGTGGCTTTACCTGGAAAATATTAGGGAAAGAGGTCTTATTTCAGGAGTGTGTTATAGATCACCCAATTCAGACAGTAATTTCAACACACATCTTTTTAGTAATATCAAAAAGGCAAGTTTACAGGGAGATGATACAGTCATGGGGGACTTTAATTATCCAAATATTAACTGGGATAACCTTGCAGATAGAGGAGCACAAGGGTTTTAGAAGTAATCAGTGACTGTTTTTTAAAACAGCATGTTAAAGCACCAACATGGGCTGAAGCCTGTCTGGATTTAGTATTTTGCAATAATCAAGATAGAATACAGGGTATAGAGGTGATTGAACCACTAGGGTCAAGTGACCATAATATAATACAATTCTCAGTATTTTGTAAGAGTGCAGATGCAAAGACTAAAATTGTTAAGTTGAACTTTGGTAGGGCAAAGTTTGACCAGATGTGACAAAGTCTAATTAGGATACACTGGGATAAGCTTTTAAGTGTGGAGACAGTTGAGGAGCTGTGGAACATGTTTAAAAATGTTTTACATGCAATGCAGGACAGATACATACCTAAATTTGGAATTAATAGGAAATTAAAAAAAAACTCCACCGTGGATTAATACCCCAAGATTTAAAAAAAGAGGTTGCAAAGGAAAAAACTGCTTTATAAGGCATTTAAGACTAGTGACTGCAAAGTGAACTGTAGAGTGTATGAGAACATGAGAGCAATCATTAAGAAGGATATCAGGGAGGCTAAAAGACAGTTGGAGAGGAATATAGCACATAAGGCGAAAAAAAACCCTAAGAGATTCTTTCAGTATTTTAGTAGTAAAAGAACAGTTAAGGAGGAGGTGAAGTGCATCAGAAATAGTAAAGGGGAATTAAAAAATACAGACAATGAAATAGCAGATGCACTAAACTTACATTTTTCTGAGGTGTTTACAAGTGAGCAAGTGGATAACTTGTCAGAGATAAATGTGACAACTACGAAGGTACCGAGGGATTTGGAAATTGTAGTGGGAGAAGTACTGCTCAGATTAAATCAGCTGAAATCAAACATATCACCAGGACCAGATAATATTTACCCTTGAGTTCTTAAGGAGGCTAGCGAGTACATATATAAACCCTTGACACATATTTTAGGAAGTCACTGCACACTGGAGAGATTCCAAAGGACTGGAAAATGGCAAATATCATCCCATTATATAAAAAGGGTGACAGGGCACCCTATGCAACTATGGGCCAAGTAAGGCTTAACATGCATCACAGGAAAATTAATGGAAGGAATTATTAAAGATAAGATTGAGCAACACTGGCAAGGATAGAAGTTATTATGCACAGTCAGCATGGGTTTAGAAGAGGGAGGTCGTGTTTTTTTACTAACATGCTACAATTCTATGAGGAGGCAACAAAAGGATACGATCAAAGTGGAGCATATGATATTATTTATCTTGACTTTCAGAGAGCATTTGATAAGGTGCCACATATCAGAAGTTGGGCATCAAATTAAAAGAAGTGGGAGTTCAAGGTGATGGGTGCACAATTAGCTCAGACACAAGAAGCAGAGGGTGATGGTGTGGTGTTCCACAGGGGTCAGTGCTAGGGCCGCTGCTATTTTAAATATATATATATATCTATAAGTCACTGTAGTGTAACCTATGACTAAGGCATCTGGTGTAGGCCTAGGTTTAGAAACAATGCTGGTGTTGCTCCTTGAGGTCTGATAAAACTGCATCCAGACCGATGACCTCTCTTTTTTTCAGCAACACTTTTACGATAGGCATTAGATTTTGTGAGCAGTGTAAATTCCTGTTTTCTCTCAGCCTTCTCTGCCATTGCATCTGCATCTTCTTGCATTGCCTCGATGCTAGTGATTATTTTGTCTCTTTGCTGCCACTTTTGTGATTTCAGAGCGGAACTCTTCTCTTTGCTTGTCATTTTCAGTTTCCTTTTTCTTCTTTTTTTCATCATCAAGGTATTGGACATATCGCTTCCTGGCATTTCTGCAATGCTGCAAGAGGGCCTTTGGCAATACTGCATCAAATGAGCCACCAGTCAAAGAATCTTGGATTAGGTGAAAAGACATCAGAGTCCTTCCTTTCAGATTTGTAACCAGCATGTCCTTATTCACCCTCTTTCGACCGCTGCTTGCCCATGTGACAATGTGAACAGGTCTTTCATTGATTTCCACAGAATTGCGCACTCTGCTTTGTCACCAGCAAATCTTCCCATGAATGTGTCCAACCGACAGGAGCTACTTCTATACCCTTGAAATTCCTCCTTATGGTGCTGCACCATTTCAGTGATGAATATCTTGTACTCACTCAGGATTTGGTCACAGTCCTCTGCTGTATGCCATTTGGCATTAAGAAGCAGCTGTAAGAGCTTCTCAAACATGGAGATGGCACGCCTTTCATCGCTGATCATAGTTACTGGATCTAGGCATGCCATGTGCCTTACTGCTGCATAATTCAAAGGGCATTTGTCCAGCAGTTTCTTTGCTGTTGCGGACAGGAAGGCTACACATTCTCTCCGGAATTGTTGACCCGGCAGCGGTTTTTCCAAGCAGCTTCTCTGAGGCTTTCTCAAGAGCTTGTTTGGTGGCAAAGCCAAGATCCACCTCTTTCAGTGGCAAATAGAGTGTTTTGTCCAGTACATCAATTTTAAGCATTTGGACAGGTGCTTTGATGTTATCCAGTACCTCCCTCTTCATAAAGCATGAAATCAAACTCTTCAGAAGGGCCTGAAGGTCTTTTGCCAAAAATGGCATCATGGGGGCATCAGTCTGGAAAGTCTCAAGAAAGGGTTTCAGCTGCCTTGCCACATAGGCAAAAAACTGTAATTTTGCCTCAAAAAGGGGGTCACCAACAGCCTCTCTGACCACAATATATGATGTTGACGTTGGCATTTTACTCTTTGGCAGTTTCTTGTAATTGTCGACAAATATTTCAACATGTGGCCACATCTTAAGTGCTCTCTCTACCACTGGCAAGTCCTCCACCCACCTGTGAGCACAGAATTTTAGAGGGAATGTTGATGTTTTGGTAATTTCAATAAAGCCATCCCGTCTGGCTGGTGTGTCATGAAAAAGCTGCCAAAGGGCTCTTAGTTTGTCACCTATCTTCCATCCACTTTCCTTCTTGCCTTGCTGAAAGCTTCCATGAACTGTATGAAGACCACAGGTTCCTAGGTTTATGAAGCTTCTAATATCTGGGGCCTCCTTAGACCTGTCTTCTTCAAGTAATCTCAAAAATTTTTTGTTGACACTTGGTCCATCCATCGAGATATGCAGGAGCTTGTTTGGATCAAGTGGAGAGAGGGAGACTTTAATGCTCTCAACAAGCTTCTCTGATTGTGTGTGCCCTAGAAACTGGGAGTCCAGATAATGCACAACTACCTTTTCTTCATTATCACTCCAGTACCGCACATGCACATCCATCTGCTTGGTCTGTGTTATTTTGTAGAGGCATTCATCAAATGAAATGGTATAGCAGTTGGACTGTCTAATGTCTTTCACTAGCTTGTCTCTGAAATATGGTGCAAGGCCAAAACACATCAGATACGCTGCTTTTGTTGCACCACATGAGAATTTTTGGGCAATTTCACTATCTGGAAACATCAGGTGAAACAATTAACCCATATCTGAACAGGAATTGAAAGAATATTTGGAAAGGGACACTTTAATCACCCAGCGGATCTCTGCTTCTAAAACAGCTTCACTTGAAAAATGAGCTTCGATTGTGGGTGTAGCTTGAGGTGGAGTTACAGAAGTTGATGGCTGGACCTCGCTGTTTCCTTGACTCTCTGATTCTGCTGCCTGTCTGCTAGCTTCAGAATTTTGGGGGGTGGGAGATTGATTGATTGGTTGATTGATGAAATCAGTCATGCGTGGTCCTGTGCCTTGACTTGACATGACCCTCTTGTGTCCATGTCCTTTGGCATGGCTTTTAACAGCAGAAATGCCCATCTTGCCTACATCAAAAGCTTTCTTGCATATCTTGCAGTATGCCCGATGCACATTATCTGTCACATTTCCTATCCATTTCCTTGCACCATAGCAAACTGTTTTACACGCTACATACAGCTATTCGCTTCCGCGACAAACATGCGTCTTCTTAGATGCTCCTGCAGGAAAACGTCTTCCGGACGGCGTCTACCCTCGCTCTCTAGGCATTCACACTGCCTGCCCATTTGCTCGGACGCAAAAACTCAACCACCACCCAGTTAGTCCCTTTCGTCTGTGGTAAGAGTCCGCATGCACGTCTGAGCCACGCGCCATTTGTTATGTCGCGGGTTCACTATTGTGTTGTATTGTGCTCTCTCCAGAGTTCCATCTTTTCATTCACTTACTGTTGTATTCTCACATCAACCCATTTTAGACATCTGTGTCTTTCCAGGAATGATTAGCATTCAATAAATAATTATGCATGACATTGACCGTGTGTCTATCCAGCGCAGAGAGGCGTGGTTAAGCCGTTGAACCCCATTTGGGCTGCAAGCCGTGGAATTTCCACTAAATGTAACTCATACGCTCCCACTCATTACGTCCCTACACTTTGTGCACACCCCGCTCCTACCGTGGTCGGGTATCTTGATGGATTATATATAGAAAAGCAGCCAAAACCGAGGGGTATCCCATGAGGTCCTTAAAACATTCCTTTACAACTGAGATTAAAACACAATGAAGTAGGCAGTCTTTAAAAAAAAGTTTTCGGTTACGACGCACGCCATAGCACCATAGCAAACTGTTTTACACGCTACATACAGCAATTCGCTTCAGCGACAAACATGCGTCTTCTTAGATCATATGTGTCAAACTCAAGGCCTGCGAGATCATTTTATATATTATTATTAATGGCCCGGCGATATGAAGCGCTGGTAACACAATAAACTACAGATCCCATAATGCAGCGCTTCAGCTGCCTTTTTGAACACTTACCGCTTTAATCAAGTCTAGCTTATGATGCTGCAAGTTATTGCGAAGCTAGCCCACACGATGTCAAAGAGAAAAGTTGATTCTGAAAATAAAGCCTTTAAAAACCGATGGGAGGCTGAGTATATGTTTACTGACATTGCCGGTAAACTTGTGTGTCTCATTTGTGGAGCTAATATGGCTGTAATTACAGAATTTAATCTATGAGACAAAACATCAGGATAACCTGAAAGACCTGAATGCAAACCAGAAGATACAGAAAGCAGAAGAGTTAAAGAAGAATCTGACACTTCAGCAGGCGTCTTTTACCCGTGCAAAATCACAAAGTGACTTCAAGTGAAGCTACTTTTATGGGAGACACAAATGCACCAGTGCAACTTGCCCCACTTTCTCTGTTGCCAAGTAATGTTGAACCAAGTCGGCACAACGGTGTTCCCAAATACGCACTTTGCTGATAAACTGAGCGCACGGCGCTTTGGTGACTTTGAAGAACAAAAAAAATTTGAGTTGTTTTGCAACCAATTTGTAGTCGATGTGGAAAATTGCACCTGTACAGATTCAGATGGAGGTGATTGAGCTGCAGTGTAATGGCACACTGAAGGCAAAGTACGATACTGCAGGGCCCGCACAGTTTATTCACTCCATTCCCGCAGAAATGCTCCAGCTCCGTCTATATGCGGCTAGAACCTTGTGCATAGGTAGACCGTGTGTCTACCCGGCGTGGGTAAGCCGATGAACCCCATTCGGGCTGCAAACTAAGTCCCACTAAGTGCGACTCATACGCTCCCACTGGTTGCGTCCCAACCCTTTATACACACTCCCCTCCCACCTCGCTACTACCGTGGTCCGGTGTCTTGGTGGAATATACAGTACGTGTATATAGAATAGCAGCCAAAACCGTACAGAGCAATGAAAAGTCTACGTCAGTCACAGGTACATCTGTACTGTGTAAAGATGGCGACTCAAGTGACGAGTTGGAGGTGGGCACATGAGCGGGCAATGCATACTGAACAAGAAATCAGCAGACTAGCATGACGGACGTAGCTGAATCGACGTCATTCTCCTTTCCTCCCGTTCCACACTCCGCACCATGCACCCCCATCCCTCCGTCTGGCAGGAGAAGGCGCGAGGACGGTGTGCCAGTTTTCAGTCACTTCAGACGATTGTGTGTTGGTTCGTTCCGTGCATTGTTACAATGTTGCTTTTCATGCTGATTTTTTACATTACCGATTTTTCAAATGTTAATTTTCTCCCTCTGCTTAAAAATCATTAAAAAACCGGCCTGATTATGTGGCATATGGTACGCCGCGGGTTGGCTAGTAATTTTTAAGACTGTTATCGTGTTCGTGCTGTTTTAGGTTTGGTTCACTGAAGTTATTTGCTTAACAGTGGGACCACGTAGGCCTACAAAATGATTTTAGATTGATTAAGCAATTTCCTCCGGGATCAATAAAGTATTCTGATTCTGATTACCGTCATTAGACAATTAGCACTATGCTAACACCTAATGGGAATTGCCATTAACAGGCTAACAGAAATTAGCATCGCCAATTTACTTGACATGTTTAATATGCGACCTGGGTCCACATCAGACGGTATGAAGTAAAAAAACTGTCAGTTGCACCATATGCACTGTGGTCATACTTACAGTCATGCAATTAGCAGAAATTTCAAGTGATGAACTGATGTTCTGTTGTTCTCCTGTCAGTAGCTAGAGCAACAAGGGTCAAAACTCAAATATAATTGCCTATACATGTCTCAGTAGGTGGAGACATTGCACAGCAGAGGCCACGACCTAGCTCAGCTGTCATCATATCTAGACTTACAAACAGCAAGCTGTTTCAAACAGAAAAATTAAAAAGCGAAAACAGAAATAAAATTCCAGGACAAGATAGATTATTTCCAGGACATTTGGCCATTTCGATCAGTTTCCAGGTCATTTCAATGATTGGAAAATAACCCTCAAAATTTTCAGGTTTTCAAGGACACGTGGGAATCCTGATGTTATGCTCAAGCATTATAATACACTGGTGAGGCCTCATCTGGAGTACTGTGTGCAGTTTTGGTCTCCAGGCTACAAAAAGGACATAGCAGCGCGAGAAAAGTTCCAGAGAAGAGCAACTAGGCTGATTCCTGGGTTACAGGAGTTGAATTATGAGGAAAGTTTAAAAGAGCTGAGCCTATACAGTTTAAGCAAAAGAAAATTAGAGGTGATATGACTGAAGTGTTTATAATTATGAAGGGAATTGGTACAGTGGACCGAGACTTATTTTAAAATGAGTTCATCAAGAACATGGGAACGCAGTTGGAAACTTTTTAATGGTAAATTTCGCACAAACATTACAAAGTTTTTCTTTACACAAAGAACAATAGACACCTGCAATAAGCTACCAAGTAGTGTTGTAGACAGTAAGACCTTAGGGACTTTCAAACTCGACTTGATGTATTTTTGGAAGAAATAAGTGGATAAGACTGGCGAGCTGTGTTGGACCGAATGGCCTGTTCTCGTCTAGAGTGTTCTAATGTTCTAATTAAGCATTCAGCTGAGTAGACTTAAAGAAAAGAAACAGCTTGATTTGTTTTGAAATTATTAGAATCTTTATAATTAACACAAATGAAAACCATTTAGCTGGTGGGATTTTGGCATCAGCAAAACACACAAAAAAGGATACACTTAAATGAACTAGTTTGCCATTGCTGTTAGTTGAGTTACCTAGATATATTTAGTTTTTAATTTGCAATTAATTTTCTGAATTTCTGGGCCTTTTTCAATTAAGTTTTAAAAGTTACAACTGGCAAAAGTAAAACTAAACAAATAAAATATAAAAATAAACACATACCTGCACATTTTAATTTCAAGCCAAAAATGTGTAAAGTAGCATAAAACGTTAATTTCTTTTATAGTTACTTCATACTTGCTTGCTTTATATTACAGTAGGCCCTTAACATCCATTGGTTCTGTATCCGTGGATTCAACCAATCACGGATCAAAAAATATTCAGGAGGAAAAAAAAAAAAAATTCATAAAGTTCCAAAAGGCAATACTTGAATTGGCCCTGCAGAACACCGGTTCATAGGGTTAGGGTTGCCAAACAACAGGGCGGGGGGATGGACGGGGACGTGGTCAGGTGGACACACCAGCCCTCTATTTTCACCTTTCAAGCCTCAGTAATGATCCTTCTACTATTTCACCTACATAAACCTGGTTATGATTTTTATTTCCTACACAGTCAAGTCTGATCGTCTTCCTCGCGCTCTGCTTGAGGCCATAAGAAACTGTACAAGGCCAGTCTGAAGACCTCACTATACCACACAATTGGTAGTAGAGACAAGTGGTCTGTACAAAGTGTAGAGACTTAGTGCAAGCTTAAAGGCTAAGAGGGAATGTAAAGTGCTATTACTTGATGAGAAAATAGAAATCTTTTGAAAAGTGGGCAACAAGGTCAGTAAGAACGAATCAACCATTTGCACAATAAAGTGCAAAGCAGCTTAAATCTGTGGAAGTGTTAGTGCTGCTAGTGCTATTATAAATAATCTAGAGATGATTTAAAGTACACAGGAAGACGTGCATAGGTTACACCATTAGTTTTTGCATATAACCAAATACTAATTGCATCTAACTTTTGTCAAGTCCCTATATAAGAGGCTTGAACATCTGCAGATTTTGGTGTGTGCAGGGGTCTTGGAACAAATCTCCCATGGACTCCTACAGACAAATGTATTATAATTTTTATTTATCTTTGATATTATGGTTACAAGTTCTTATTAGAGGCAAGCAAACATCGGACACAATTGGCCTTGATTTTGGGCTTCACATTAACAAAAGTCTACAAAAGCTTTGAAAAGCACCCCTCAGGTCATCAAACTACCCAACTCAAACAGCCTTTCTGAAACAGCTTTCAGCACCGAAAGAAATGTTGTAACATTTACCCGTGCTCCTCTGAAGCCACATGCTATGAACAGAATGATGTTTCTGTCACATAACTTGAAGTTTTCTGAGTAGAAATTTAAATTTGCTTTATTTTTTTCTGATATCTTTGGAAAGAACTTGAAGTTAGCAATTTCTTTAAAAATGTTATTGGTCTGGGCTTTTTTGTATCTTTGTGCAATATAGGAGAGAACTTGTTTACAAATGCTATAGCTGTTTTTCCCTGTACAGTATTTGAAAGAACTTTTGCTTTTAACACTATATTACAGAATGTTAGATTTTTGTTCTTACTTGTATGCTGCACAATTCACTTTACAGCAAATCAATTTCAATTGATCCAGACTGTAATGTTCACCCTGTGTATTTCAATGAATATTTTACTTTGATACAGTAAACCCTCGTTTATCGCGGTTAATCCGCTCCAGACTCTACCGCGATAAATTAATTTCCACGAAGTAGGATTCTTTATTTATAAATCGAATATTTTCGCAGTTAGAGCATAGAAAACCTGTTTACGACCTAAATTCGTTTTTAACATTATTAGAGCCCTCTAAACATGAAATAACACCCTTCAGTCAAAAGTTTAAACTGTGCTCCATGACAAGACAGAGATTACAGTTCCGTCCCACAATTAAAAGAATGCAAACATATCTTCCTCTTCAAAGGAGTGAGCGTCAGGAGCAGAGAATGTCAGAGAGAGAGAGAGAGAGAGACAGAAAAGCAAGCACATCGTATATCATTGAGGAGTTTTATTTAATATGTAATACGTGCTCTGATTGGGTAGCTTCTCAGCCATCCGCCAATAGCGTCCCTTGTATGAAATCAACTGGGCAAACCAAGCGAGGAAGCAAGTACCATAAATTAAAAGACCCATTGTCAGCAGAAATCCGCGAACCAACGAAAAATCTGTGATATATATTTAGATATGCTTACATTTAAAATCCGCGATAAAGTGAAGCCACGAAAGTCAAAGCGCGATATAGCGAGGGATCGCTGTATTTTATTCCCTTTGGATTCATAACTTGTTTACATTAAGGGTAAGTGTCTATTTAAAATTCTCACAATATAATAGTTTTGATGGTGTTAGTGCAATTATTTGTGTAAATCCTGAAGGCCACTTTGAAATGGGTTACTCATACTTGCATTGTTTGATCTCAGTAATACTTTGATTGGTGATTTTAATATTTTTATGTTATTTTACTTTAGTTTTAAGCAAATAAAAACTGCCAGCTTTCCTTAATTGTTGTTTCTGTTAATCTCATTAGTAGGCTACAATTAATATCCTGTTATTATGACCAAGCTAGTCCCAGAAAATAGCATGATATTTTTTGCCAATATCACACACACCCCATATTAATGACTGAATTAAATGACACCGTTTATATATGTGCTCATCACCTACAATCTCATTATAAAGAAGAACATTTAGTTTTGAGGATATGTATCATGGCATACTGCTAAAACCTACTGGTGAGTTATTAGCACAAAGGCTGTTCTCAGTTGGCAGAACAAACCTGTCTTTCCACTAAACATGTAGTTTGCTACACTTTTTAAAACATATATTTTTGGTACCTATAACTTTTGAGAAGGGATTAAGTAAAAATTGCAAACAGAATGCCACTGTATGCAAAACTGTGATGTGACAGACACACCAACACCACATCTAAAGGCAATAAAATATCAAAACCCGAGATAACAGAAACAAAAAAAACTGAAAATTAAGGTCCTTCAGGGAAATACTATACTACATTCTTTTACAGTGAGATTCTTCTTAGTATATTAATCCTAACTAGTGTTTCCTCTTTACCACAGCATCATATAACCTAGTGAAGCAACATGTAGAATGCTTCAAAGTGCATGTGGAACCACTAACAGTAGGCAATATGATAAGAGAAACTGTAGGAGGATGAAAATATTGAAAATAGGAAACCTCCTTCAAACAAATGTCCATGGTAAATCATATTCAGTTCAAACAGAGAGTAAATATATGAGGTAAGGCATCCATACCCTGGTTCTGGAGCCCCTTAACTACACATTTCCAATGTTAAAGTCTTTGGATGTGTAGAAGTAGGCTCTAGATTGTGGCATCTAACTGGGGTCCAGTACTCTCCAAATCATGTGCTGTGCAATGTAGTTATACCTTGGTTCCACTAGGTCGCAGAATATTAAACCATTTGGTTTATTGTTTACATCTTCAATTATAACACAAGCTGCAGTCTGACACTACTAGACAAAATCCACCAGGACTACAGTCCTAAACTGTATAGATATCTGAAAGATGGGATGATAGCACACATTACATTGTATGTGCAAATATCTTACCTACACTATTGTAAAGTTGACATTAAGAAAGCAGACCAAAATAAATACAGTATGTTCCCATCCCAAAACAATTAAAGTAGCCAAGGAAACTTTAAAAACATACAGCTATCCCGCCAAGATCCCTCCCCAGAGGAATATGTGGTTAAAATGCTCTGGCCCTTGCTAAATTCTTGTCTGAAAGATAAGCAAGCCTTCTTCAGCCACATGTAGAAGCATAAACATTTCATCAGATGTCAAAAATGCTTTAGTCAATTAAAGTTTAAATCTTTAAAACTCAAAATGAACAATGGTTAACATGATTTCTTTTAAATGTTTTCTGATGACCTAGAGTTTTGTGTGCATCTGTAGAACAAAAAGATCATTTGTTCAATTCTTTATTTGGAGAAATGCAGTACCCATCCATTAGATGGTAAAACATACAGTAAAGCAATTTACACTGCATATACACTGTACTGGATGTGTGCTGTCACAAACATTTGCATGGGAGGCAGCTAAAGGGCTTGAGTAAGGGCAATTCCAAATCAGACCAGGATGTTACAGAGTGCACAGACTCTTTCTCTCCTTTTCCTGCAGACCACTCACGAGAGATTCCTCCTGGCCGTCTTAACGTCACTTATGGGTCCGAGCCTATGGAAGAAGACCTTGACGGCTCCGGACCCTATGATGTCACATCCGGGCTCGAGCCTATGGTTGAAGACTCTCACGAGCCTGACCCCTTTGACCTCACTTCCTGTCTTCCCTTTAAAAGCCTCCACCTTTTCCCCATTTCCTCAGTTCTGTTTTGGCGGACTTAATATTCTCATAACCGATCACAGTGCCTACCAGCAACACAGCACTTTCTAAGGGGAAAAAAACATCACAGAGAAGTTTTATCCCATGGCGGTGGCTCAACCGTTCCAAATTCGCAGCCATTATGGCTGCTGTGGCAAGATGCCACTTCATACAAAAGCAATGGAAAACCTTGCAAGCAATTCACCAAGAAAAAGAGAAGGAAAAAAAAAGGTTAAACAAAACACTTCACTTACCAGACCTAGAGCCCACCACCAGCGATAGATAGATAGATAGATAGATAGATAGATAGATAGATAGATAGATAGATAGATAGATAGATAGATAGATAGATAGATAGATAGATAGATAGATAGACAGACAGACAAATCAGAGTCCGATTCAGTGATAATACAAAAAAGTTATCCACAGATTATTTTGCTTTGAGCATTCATTTTGGTATCTCTCCACATGCCATTTTAGAAGCGGTTTGTTCTTCGCTACTCATGCACGCGGAGAATCAAGGTCAAATCAACAAAGCTAACTTTCCTTCTAGCATATGCGTATCGAAAAGTGCAGTAACAAGAAGATCACTGATCTCTATCGATCGCTAGCAAGTCTGAGGCTTTCAAAATAATAACAAAAACGGCGCTAACGCATGATAATTGTCGGACTTAATTCATTATTGCAAGTTAACATGTGATAATAACGTGTTAACTTGCCCAGCCCTAATATAGATATATAAATTATCACACACATGCGAATAGGAGGACATTGTATGGACAAGCAAAGGTAATTCCACGGCAGGCCAAGGGGTGGCGGGGTGCACTAAACCTTCTCCTGTTATCTCTGCAGACCAGCCGCGGGAAAACCTGTCCTATTCAGAGCAGATGACATCCGTTCCGGTTCTGACGCCCAGAAGAACATCACTTCCGGCTTCCCTTACGCCACTTCCTGTCTGATCCCTTAAAGTCACCATCTTTGCAAACCCTCAGCAGTTCTCTTTTGGACTGAGAACAGCTCTGTAATATTTAAAAGCCTTTTGCTGCCAGGAATAATATACAGGTGGCTGGCCCAAACCTTTTTAAGTGTGTTGAGTCTAGTCCTTTTACAGAGCCATAGTCAGCAGGATGATGACTTCATGGAGAGAACGGAAGTCAGACCAAAACATAGACTCAACACACTATACACAAAACGCAAGAAAAGTTAAATGGGTAAGTACCGCTCCCAAATCGCCGAGTGGGGGTCGGTCGGGGCATGTTGGGGAAAGTTTGAGTATGCTTCGACCCATCATTCTGTTAAAGGTCCGGGAAAGAGTAGAACTGGGACCCACAGGATAGAGCCTTGCGAGTCTGGGAATACACTGAGGAATTATTACGGTCTCCCAAGTATGGGGACTGCCCCTAATTATCACACAAAAGGCAACAAAAGGTGGGAGAAACCCAGGCTGGCAGGTGAAAAACTTAATGGCCTGGACATTTAAACCTGTTAAAGCAGCAAAAAAACAGGCAATGGCTTTATGGGCTAAGGTGGTTAGTTGGCTACAACCACATAAACAATCGAGCCATCAAATAGTGGAAAAGGTTGCTTGTGCTGTGTTGCTCCGTGCCCCGCCTGGAAAAAATCACCCGGCCAGCCTAGGGCTATACTGATATTGTCTCGCTTGCCAAGGCAATAGAACGTCGATACACATTAAAGTACAAACATCAACGTTAACATGTGACACTAACATTACTCGCTAAAACTTACCTCTCGAGAGAATGCAGCGGCATCACAACTCCAGGTTGCTTGTGTTGGTAGGACTGTGTGCAGTCTTGACAAAAAATAAACGATACTGTCCCCAGATGTTCATGTAGTGCATTGCAGGTACAAAAACCAATGTGGTTCTTTGTGACTGGAGCCTCTATTGAAGGTTCTGTTTATGACACGTCGACAATAAAAAATCCACATCTACGATTTTTTGTAGTCGACGTCATTGATGAGGTCGACTAATTGTTGCAGCCCTAACTATAAGCCCAGGTTTCGTCACAATGTCATGCGCAAACAGGGAAGTCCGTTCTGGATTTTCACTTACTACTGCAGGGACAGACAGGATAACTACTTCAAGCTCCTGTTGTTGTTGGCGAATCAGATTATGTCCGAAATTAAGGTGTAATTTATGAGCGAAGAGAGAGCAGGGCTGTCCGGAGGAGGGCTCGAAATTCCTGTCCTTCCATGGTTTCAGAAAACTGACATGATAAATCCGCTCACTGGGACGACGATTCTGTTGTTTCACCAAATAATCGACCAGTCCCTTCCTCTCCTTAATTTCATAGGGGCCTTGTCAATGAGCCAGTAATTTGGAATGCGAGGTAGGAACTAAAACCATGACTTGATCACCCAGACAGAACTCCCAAAGATTATAGGTTATAGCATCGGACCTGAGCTGCTTGCGCATTTTCCATGTGTTTTTAATATGGGGCTAACCTTCTCAAATCTATCGCGTAATTCCGCGATATATTCCAATATATTTGTTGACGGTAGGGCATCTTCCTCCCAGCCTTCTTTTAAAATGTCTAATATGCCCCGAGGTTGTCATCCATATAGTAATTCTAAAGGTGTTAACCCCGTGGAGGCTTGTGGGACTTCCCGATATGCAAAATGGACAAGGGGGTGGAGATGATCCTAGTTCCTTCCATCTTCGTTGACTACCTTACGTAACATTTGTTTGAGAGTTTGATTGAACCTCTCTACAAGACTGTCGGTTTAAGGATGATATACTGAGGTTTTTAAATGTTTTATTTGAAGTAGCTTGGCAGTCTCCCTTAACGTCTGCGAGGTAAAAGGCATCCCTTGATCTGTCAGGATTTCTTTAGGGAATGCGAATCGCGCAAAGACCCCTACTAATTCCTGTGTGATAGCATTTGAAGTAGCCGAGCACAGTGGAACAGCTTCCAGAAACTGGGTAGCATTATCTACCAGGACCGTGATATATTTATGACCTCTGGCTGAGGGTTACTATCATCAGTTTGTACCCAGGTTTTCTGAGAGAGCTATGCCCTTGAAAAACCTCACCAAGAAGGGAAGACTTCATCATGTGATATGGGATGAAACATCAGAGGCTGTATTCAGTGACCTGAAAATGGCCCTTACGTCAGCTACTACATTGAAAGCGCCTGACTTTTCTATGCCTTTCATCCTCCAGACGGATGCTTCGGGTACAGGTCTTGGAGCTGTGCTGAGCCAAAGTGTCGATAGAGTTGAACACCCCATTAAGTACCTAAGCTGTAAACTGCTGGATCGTAACACCAGGTATGTGGCAGTGGAGCGGGAAGCTTTGGCTATTAAATGGGTGATTACTCAGCTGAGATATTACGTCTTGGGGCATGAGTTCTCTCTTGTGACAGACCATGCATCATTACAGTGGATGGCCTTGCATAATGAGTCCAATCCACGTGTCACAAGGTGGTTTTTAGATCTACACCCTTATAAGTATTCGGTCATTTAATGCCGTGGTGTACTGCAAGCCAATGCAGATGCCCTTTCTCGATGCCAGGACTTCTCGGACAGGTACGCCAGACCCAGTGGGTCTGGGCTGAGGGGGGGCCATGTCACACAAGCAAAGGGAATTCAATGCCAGACCAGGGGGTGGCAGGTTGCACTAAACCTTCTCTTGTTATCTATGCAAACCAGCCGCAAGAAAACCTGTCCGATTCAGAGCAGATGATGTCCCATCCGGTTCTGACGCCCAGAAGAACACCACTTCCGGCTTCCCTTACGCCACTTCCTGTCTGATCCCTTAAAGTCGCCATCTTTGCAAACCCTCAGCAGTTCTCTTTTGGACTGAGAACAGCTCTGTAATATTTAAAAGCCTTTTGCTGCCAGGAATACATATATACACATATACAGTGTATATATATATAAATACATATATATATATATATATAAATACATATATATATATATATATAAATACATATATATATATATATATATATATATATATATATATATATATATATATATATATATATATATATATATATATATATATATATATATATATATATATATATATAAATACATATATATATACACACATCTATACTAATAAAAGGCAAAGCCCTCACTCACTCACTCATCACTAATTCTCCAACTTCCCGTGTGGGTGGAAGGCTGAAATTTGGCAGGTTCATTCCTTACAGCTTCCTTACAAAAGTTGGGCAGGTTTCATTTTGAAATTCTACGCGTAATGGTCATAACTGGAAGCTGTTTTTCTCCATTTACTGTAATGGAGATGAGCTTGAACGCCGTGGGGGAGTTTCGTGTGACATCATCACGCCTCCCCGTAATCACGCAGTACATAGAAAACCAGGAAGACCTCAAAAAGCGCTGAAGAAAACATGCATTATATAATTGAGAAGGCAGCAAAACAATAAGAAGCGGCGAGTGACATATACAACCATATTCATGAGTTCCGCTACTTCGGAAACAAAGCACGATGTAAACCTACACTTTAAATTAAGTTCATAGAAAGGCTGCCGCTGGCGTTTGTAATTTAGTGCCTGCCCATATAAGGCCGTCCGTCAGCGGCAATCCAATAGCAAACTCCACTAAATATTCACGGGTGAAGGACTGTGCTTATGCAGAGGAAGATGAGATGGTCAGGGTGGTGTTTGGCACAAACTCAGCGAAACTGCGAGAGAAAGTTTTAAGTGCCAGGACTAAGGTAACATTAAATACAGCCATGGACATAGCACGAGATGGCACCAGCACAGCTGGGAACCTTCGATGCATGTACACCGAAGCGGCTCACGTGAACTGGCGAGTGCACAGATAAAAGCAACAGTTCCAAAGAGCTGAACAAAACCGAATTACACAATTGAAAAGGCAGCAAAAATATGAAGCGCCTGATACATAAAGCATATTCATAAATCCAGCTACTGCGGAAACAAAGCACGGCGTGAACCGTAAGTTTAAGTCAATGTCCCGCTAAAGGAAGACAGTGTAAAAAAAAACCCGTGCATGCAGTGTGTCAGGTCTCAGATAAAGAAGAAGACGAGCTGTTTATTGATGCAGTAAGAAACGAATCGATGAATGAAACCTGTCATCTTTACAGCGATTGACAAACACGGAATGTAACTTGAACACAACACATCCTACAAATACGAACCTGATTGAAAGAAATAATGATAATCAAATCCTTGATGACAGCAACACTCAGTAACACTCACAAAACAAATACTGTATATTGACAGTCATGTTACGTTATTTTTAAAATGTTCCCTTTTCTTTTCTAGCTTTTTAACACACTACTTCTCGCTGCGACGCGGGTATATATATATGTATATATATATCCCGATCTACATACTCGAATAATGGATACTTTGGTAAAGCCATACTCAGTGTATTCATTAGATGAACGGTAAAAAAGTAAGAGCGAGGGAGGATGACTTATTGAGGCATGCAGGCTGTAATGCGCGTCAACTCTATCTGAATTGCGCGATCACATTTGAAAAATATATCTTTTCAAGTTCTATTTAGTCCATATGTGTCAAACTCAAGGGGCGGGCCACATCCGCCCGCATGTAATTATATCCGCCCGAGATCATTTTATATACTGTATTATTGTTATTAATGGCCGGGTATATGAAGCGCTGGTAACACAATAAACTACAGATCCCATAATGCAGCGCTTCAGCTGCCTTGCCAACACTTACGCGTTAATCAAGTCTAGCTTATGATGCTGCAAGTTATTGCGAAGCTAGCTCACACGATGCTGAAGAGAAAAGTTGATTCTGAAAATAGAGCCTTTAAAAACCGATGGGAGGCTGAGTATATGTTTACTGAACCCGTGTGTCTCATTTGTGGAGCTAATGTGGCTGTAATTACAGAATTTAATCTAAGACGGCACTATGAGACAAAACATCAGGGTAACCTGAATGCAATGCAGAAGATACAGAAAGCAGAAGAATTAAATAAGAATCTGACACTTCAGCGGACGTTTTACCCGTGCACAATCACAAAGTGATTTCAAGTGAAGCTGCTTTTATGGG